>NC_022010.1:22757661-22797381 GCF_000317375.1 Microtus ochrogaster
GTGAGGGGCTGGGGTGTGGCTCAGTGGTAGAGCCCCTGCCTAGATTCCCCAGTGAGGGGCTGGGGTGTGCTTCTGAGGTAGAGTTCTTGCCCAGCTGCATAATACCCTATGTCCCATTCTAAGCACCAGGAAAACTTTTAAAGTATTTTTAAGTAGCAAGATGGTTGCAATCACACCACAATCATCTCCCAGACATCCCCAGGTCATCGTGGGATTCACGCATCTGACAATACTTGGTGAGCTATAAAAAGAATAGGGTCCTGTTCTCTGTGTTGTTTCTTGTTTGATGTAGATTCCCTTTGCAAAATTAAGCTTCGAGCGTGCTACACCCATTAGATGATAGAGAGGGGCTGCTTGCAGACAGTCGCCCACTGAGCATCCCCCATGCGCCTTGTCTGTGGGAGGCTCCTGTGTGTCTCAGTGGGCACAGACTTTGGAGTGCCGTTCTGCCCCCTTGGGCCCAGATGGCTTGCAGGAACCTTGGAGGTGGTGGTGGCAACGGAGACCCTGCAGAGTGATTTCCGGCCCGGCTCCCAGTCTAAAGACATCCAGATGGTCCCTTGAAGAAGTTACCCAGGAAGCCAGCTGCCAGACATGAGGGCTCAGAAAGCAGGTCCAAGGAGATGCAGTCAGAGGACACGGGAGGACACACGTGATCCCCGAAAAGAGAAGGCAACGGGAACATTGCAATATCCAGAGCCGGCTAGCTACCGTCAAAACACAAACACCCGCGGGTAAACAGCGCAGTGATGGGACGGTGAGATGACCTAATGCCAGAAAAGTCTGAACAACCGAATTATGAATATTCAGTTTCGAAACGAAGAATGAAAGGCAGCCTAGAGCAATGGAGCAGTGGAGAGGGCTAGGGGTTCAGGGGATGGTGTCTTCTCAAGAGGCTGGGGTGGGTGTGGCTCACCTCTGTTTCTCGGTCGTTTGGATTGAAGCAGGCATCAGATCTGAAGCTGAGGAGTCTGTTAACTTGGAGACAGTGGGGAGGCATGGAAGGATGCAGAATGGGGAAATGTTGCGGCCAGATATTCAGACACAAAGAAAACACTGTCTGGTGTGCTTCTTAAAGTAGGCCAAGAGGGACAAATGGGCACCAACACAAGATGATAAACAGGAAGAATCTACGGGAGTGGTAACTTGCTCTAGGTGGAGAATGTATCCATCCGTATTCTGTTGCTGTCACAAAATACTTGAGACTGGATACTTTATAAAGAAATGATACTTTATGCTCACCATTGCCAGGCAGCCTCATTAATTCCTCCTCTAGTAAAGGTCCTGTTGGCTATGTCAATCATGGAGTATGACATCATGGGGGCGGAGCATGTGTGTGAAAGACCCATGCAGGGCGAACAGAAAGCCCGCACAACGCCAGGGAGAGGCAATCTGCTTTTATAGCAATTTTCTTGCCAGATACAGCCAGGGGCCTGTGAGACTCACGTTAATCCCTTCTGTGGGCCCACTCCCAATGACGTAATACTTCCCAAGTCCCACCTCTTTTCAATTATTATCATCATCATTATTATTTTCGAGGCAGAGTCTCATGTATTCCATCCAGGCTGTTCTCACTAACCTCCCGAGGATGACCTCGAATTTCTGCCTCCCTCTGCTTCCACCTCCCAGATTCCAGGATTCCAGGTGTGCTCACCAGGCCTGGTTTATACGGTGTTTTGGAAGGCATTGGAGAGCACCCTCTGAGCTGAACCACATCCCCAGACGTGCTCCACCTCTTAACATCCTGTCATCCACACCACGCTGAGGACCAACTTAGCCAACACACAAGCCTTTGAGGGTCATAGCAGAATGGCGGAAATCGACCCTCGTGTTTGGGGATTAGGAGGCAGGGTGGGTAAGGAACAAGGGAGAGGAGGTTTGGTCCTGAATTGATTACCTCAACTTGGGGATTACAGGGTTTCAAGTGAGCCAACCAGCTGGACATGCCTGACGAAGCTGGGTTGAAAGTTGAAGCTCACGCTGGGTGCGGTGGTTGCTGTGCGCCTTTTTCCTGGGGAGACGTGAGCAAACATCTGCTCGCTGACAGGGTTGTTCTAGTTTCATTCCTGTTGCCATGACAAGCACCATGACCAAAAGCGACGTAAGGCAGAAAGGGGTTTATTTGGCTCGTACCTCCGCTCACAGTCCATTGGTGAGAGAAGTCGGGGCAGGAGCTCCAGCAGGACCCTGAAGAGAAGCTTGCTGGCTTTTCCACACAGCGTTATCTCTGACTGGGGAACTTCGTTCGCAGTTGAAGAGACACAGCGGGAGCCATGGAGGATGCTGCTTGCTGGCTAACTATCTTAGCTATCTTTGCTATACAGCCCAGGGTCACCTACCTAAGGAACTGGTGCTGCCTACAGTGGGATGGGTCCTCCAACTTCAATGAACGATTAAGACGAGCCCCCACAGTCACGCACACAGGCCAATCTGATCAGGACAATCTCTCCTTTGAGGCTCTCCCCTCAAATGCCTCTAAGTTGTATCAAGGCACCAGTTAAAGTTAACCAGGACAGAGACCAAAGAAACCATTCTACCTAAACCCATGGGGATCAATGGGTTTACTGCGTCTTCTCACAGGGGTATTGGTAAGGAGAATTACTTACAGCTGCACGGATGACTCCACGGCAGCTTGCATCGCCCAATGCCCATGCCAGCATAAATGGCGACTCACGGAAGCTGGGAACCTGGAGCTCACTGCACAACGTGTAGGCAGCCCCACTGGAAAGTCTCTGCCCTCCGGCAATCAGTTACCACTTAAGTCACGCTGTGGAGGGGAGGGTCTGGGAATCCGGTGAACTTTCAAGCTTCCTGAACTTTCTAAATCTTAGAAGCCCTCCTCCCCATCGCACCATGTAAGAGAGAGCATCTTCCATGAACTCGAGGCCTGGTTACATTGTGAGCTTCAGGCCAGCCAGAGCTACATACTAAGATTCTGTGTATATAAAGGTGATGAGCAGGGACCAAGGGCACAGTGCAGGAAGTAAGAAGGAATCAGGCAAAAACCTGATTCTAAGAGGACTCCAGAATGTCTATCCCATCTCCTGTGTGGAGGCCAGTGAATTGCTGGGCTTTCCTGGATTATGCGTGTGGCTCACAGTGAAGCAGCACTAAGCATACTTGAGACCCTGGGTCCAAATCCCTAGCACAAAATAACGGAAGACTTTTGGGATGGCTAAGTTTAAATATCAGCTTGACACAATACAGAGTCACCTGAAAACTTGTCTCTGCATTGGGTCGCTCTGTGGACTTATCTCTGGGATGTTATCTTATCTAAATTAATGGACGTGGAACAGGGTTAGGGTTAGGGTCCCAGCCTACTCTGGGCAGCGCCATTCCCTAAGCTGGGGATGCTAAGCAGGGAAAGGTGGAGAAGCTGAGCTGAGAACAAGCAAGCAGGCGTCCATTTCTCTCTGCTCTTGACTGTGTATACAACGTGACTACTTGTTTAAAAGTCCCTGCCTGTGAAGGATTGTATCCTGGAATTGTAAACTGAAGCAACCCTCCCCCGATTCTCCGAAGCTGTTTTGGTCAGGGTTTTATCACAGCAACAGAAATGAAACGGAAAGAATTAGGACTTTTCTTATCACTTTGTCCAGATACCTGACAGAAGCAACTTTAGAAAGAGTAATTTTGGTACCTAGTCTAGGAGAGTTTAGCCAGGAAGGCAGGGAGGTGGCATTGGCTCTGTGTGTCCATACTGACGGGAGCACGCAGTGGCTGCCTCTCACATGCTGGTAGACCAGAGAGCAGAGGGTGACACAGGAAGGAGCTATGGAACATATATCCCCAAGGACCTGTTCCCAGTGACCTGCTTCCTTCACCTAGGCTCCACATCCCCAGAGTTCCTCAGCTCCCCACACAGCGCCACCTGCTGGGGAGCAGTTATTCAAACACAGGTGCCTAGCTTAGAGGGGAAAATAAATCAGAACCCTAACACATAGAAAATAGAATAATAACTAGCTCTACGGACTTAGGTGCTGAAATAGTCAGTTTTCTTGAGGCCGTGACAAATGCCTGGCAAAAGCGATTAAGGAAGTGTGACGGTTAGTTTTAACTGTCAACGGGACACAACCTGGAATCACCAGGGAAGAGTCTCGGTGAGGGGTGACCTACGTCAGGTTGGCCTGTGGGCCTGTCTGTGTACACATCTTGAGTACATTCAATGAGGTGGGAAGTCTTGCCCACCGCGGGTGGCACCATTCCCTAGGCAGCGAGTCCTGTATTGCATAGGGAAGCTGGCTGAGCCCAAGCCAACCCAAGAGCCAGCTAGCATCCTCCTCCTCCATGGTCCTTGCTGGGCATGGTTCCATTGTGAGTGAGTTCTTTGGTCCAGTGCTGCATGGAACAGCAAGTTGGCCTACCCTCAGGTTCCTGCACTGCAGTCCTGCCTCGCTGTCCTGCCTTGACTTCCTTCAGTGACTGGGGCTGTGAGCCCAAACGGACCCTTTCCTCCTGGAGGCTGATTTTTGTTGGGGTATTCTACTGCAGCAACCAAAGAGCAGCTAATTCAGAGGCTGTCCAATGAGGGGTAGGAAAAGTAACATTCTCAAGGCTGGAGGCAGATGACTTAGAAGTTAAGAGCTCAGACGGCGTTGGCTGAAGCTCTGATCCCAGCACCCATGCCAGGCAGCTCACGGTTGTCTGTATGTCCAACTCTAGGGCAATCAACCCCTTCTTCTGGTCTCTGGCTGCACCTACACGGGTGGTTCTTAACCTGTGGGTCGTGACTCCTTAGGTGTATGTCAAATGACCCTTTCACAGGGGTCACCTAAGACCATCAGCAAAAATGACCCTTTCACAGGAGTCACCTAAGACCATCAACAAATGCAGATAATTTACATTACGATTCATACCAGGAGCAAAACCACAGTTAAGAAATAGCAACAAAATTAATTTCATGATTGGGAGGTCACCACAGCACAAGGAACTGTATTAAGGGGTTGCAGCATTAGGAAGGCAGAGAACCACTGATCTACACGCACATGCACACACACACACACATATACACACATACACACAAACATACACACACATACACACACATACACACACATATGCACACACACATACACACACATATACACACATACACACACACACACACATACACACACACACTGAAAATAAAACTTAAGTCTTTTGTTTTTAAGTGACCATTCTATGGCATTTGAGAGGAATCGAAGTCACACAGATTGTCATGAGGACAGAACACGTGAGACATTGCTGCTTTCTCAGCAGTGGTACCCTGGTCACTGGTCCTGGGATGAATGGGTTGGCTCCGGGGACAGCACACTGTGGAGAGGAGAGGGCTGAAGGTGGCAGTTAAGGGTCAGTCCAGGATCCTGGCTCGGAGAGGCCTTCGGGTCCTCTTTTCCCCACCTCTGGTTTGAGCCTACAGTTCTGGCTGGCTCAGTGAGTGTTGATCACCAGCAACTGCTTAAGAAAATCGGGAATGTATTGGCTCCGTTGCTGGGAAGTTGATGGGTGTGGCTGTGTCCTGAGGCAGAAATTGTGTCACTAGGTTTCTCGCCCTCCCGCTTTTGTCTCCGCCATTACCCCAGTGTGAGCAGAGGCCTCTCATGGGTAAACTTTCTCTGTGAATTAACTCTCCTTGTAGAAAAGGAATATCCTCCCTCCGTGCAGCAGAGCAGACATGCACTAGAGTTGGAATCGCGGGTCAGAGAGCATGCCAGTGGGGGACACCTCGGCTCCTCACCCGGGGGTTCTGGGCAGGAATTCTACATTCACGGTGCTTATCTTTATTTGTATTACATTGAAACAATTGTGTGTACGTGTGTGCATGAATGCATGTGCATGCATGCGAGTGTGTGCACCTGTGTGTGCATGCTTGCAAGAGCAGTTCTCTCCTACCACGTGGGTTCTGGGGATGGAACTTTGGTCCCCAGGCTTAGCAGCAAGCACCTTTATCCTCTGACCCATTCCCCTAACACAGGCCTTGTCTTTTTAGACAGGGTCTCACTTTGAAGCCCAGGCTGGATTTGAACTTTAAATAAAATTTTTCTTTATCTATTGGGGGGCGAGGACATGTGTACCATGACATGTGTGTAGAGGTCAGAGGACAGCTTGCAGTCAAATCTCTCCTTACACCACGTGGGTCAAGCTCAGGCCATCAGGTCTGGTGGCCCTCTTTGCCTATTGAGCTGTCTCCCTTTGGTTTTGGGTCCTTCAGATTCATCTGCCAGGGTTCTGAGAGTACAGGCTCCACCACTGTGCCTGGCTTGAGCTGGACACTTTAAATGGACAGGCACATGAGTAAGGCCCTTTATTTGCTGATCAATTGATTTTCCATTTTATTTGAGAGAGAGAGAGGTGCGTGAAGAACAGTTTCTCTTCTACCACACAAGACCGAGGCTTCGAACTCAGGTCTTCTGGGCTTGGTGGCAAGTGCCTTTACTCACAGAGCCATCTCACCAGCCCAATAAAGCTCTTTGAAGGAGTATTGTTCATGTGTTCAACTATGTTCACAGCAGCTTTGTCTGTCACAGCCAGAACCTGGAAACAACCTAAATGCCCCTTGACCGGAGAATGGGTAAGGAAAATGTGGTACGTTTACACAACAGAGTACTACACAGCAGAAAAAAAAAAAAAAGAAACCGACGTCTTGAATTTTGCAGGAAAATGGATGGAGCTAGAAAACATTATTTTGAGTGAGGTAACCCAGACCCAGAAAGACAATTATCACATATACTCACTCATAGGTGGTTTTAAATCATAAAGCAAAGAAAGCCAGCCTACAAACTGCAATCCCAGAGAACTTAGACAACAATGAGGACACTAAGAGAGACTTACAAAGATCTAATCCACATGGGAAGTAGAAAGTAGAAAAAGACAAGATCTCCTGAGTAAATTGGGAGCACGGGGACCTTGAGGGAGGGTTGAAGGAGGGGGAGAGGCAGGGAGGGGAGCAGAGAAAAATGTAGAGCTCAATAAAAAAATCAATAAAAAATTTTGAAGTTAAAAAAAAGAGTATCGTTGAGCACAGATCATAAAACAGTGGTGCTTGATAGGGGCACGGGGGCACCAGTCCTTCCTAGAGAGGCAGGGATGACAATGGTTCAGACGGCCCCTGGTGTCAACAGGCTGCCGATGGTCTTCATGTACCTTCCTGCTGACATCAGGGTATCTTTAACAGTAGAGACGTGTCTCTGGGACCACAGTCCTTGTTGAGAAAAGAGTGGTCTTTGCCTTCTGCCAGACACCTGCCCATCCACCCCTACTTTCCAACGCCACTGATTTTCATCTAGTCTTTAAAGACCGTGACCTCAGGGCCTTTGCATTTCCCGATCCCTTCAACTCAAACCCACTCCTCCTCTGTTTTGGCCCCAGAACACTAATATCCCTTAATTCCCTGCCTGCAGAAGGCATGTCTTGTTACATAGTTGTACATTCTTGTATCTCAGGAATGTGAGCTCTCTGAGCCGCATGTGTTCACCCTTACAGCACTCAAATAAAAAGGTGTCAAATGAATGAAGGAACGGTCTGCCTGCCCAGAAGAGCAGAAGCCAGCCGAGGAAGGCTCCAACACTCCCCTGTAAACAGTTAGATGTGGACTGATGGATAGGTGGGCGGGTCCTGTCCACCTGAGTCCTAGCTCATGATGGCGTCTGGGTTGCCACGGTTGTGGTCTCTGTGTCCGGCCAGTGTGGTACCTCATAACCACGGGCTGGAGCTGCAAGGGTTGTGTCTCTCTTCAGCTGGACAGAATGGGAACTGGAGACTCTGAGGAGATGCTTCATGCTGGGAAATCACATCACGAGCTTGCTACTGGCCCCGGGACAAGGCAGGCCTGCGTGCTGAGAAGCCGATGGCCTGAGCGTGGCGGCCAGGGCAGCCAGAGAAAGCCGTTCTTGGAAAGTGGAAACCCCCAGAGGGGGAGGGTTGCTATGGGTCTCTGAGCCACTGGCCAGCCTGATACGACTCTGGCATCCTCCCCAGTGGTGAAAAGACAGAGGCCGGGGGTTCTGGCACCTCATTGTGTGAAAAGGCCATGAGGTCCAGAGGAGTGCAGAGGGAAGCCAGAATGTATGCCCAGGTGTCCTGGCTCCTGGCCTAGCCTCTTGTTTGCTTTCTGCCAGGTCTCTACTGCTTCTTCCAGATGGGAAAATCCACGTGGCAGCCATTCTCAACTCTGGATGGGATGGTGGAGTGCTTGTGAGTACGGGCACACCTCTGTGTGCTGCGGGGTATTCCCAATCCATCATCATCAACATCACCATCATCAAACAGGGTCCCATGTAGCCCAGGCTGTCCCCTGAATCATCCCATGACACATCCCTGATCCTCCTGCCTCCGTTTCCCCAGTGTTGGAATTACAGGCATGAACCCGATTTATGCTGGGGATGGTTCCTGGGGCTCCGTACATGTTTGGCAAGCCACATCCCCAGCCCGAGTTTTGAAACAAGGCCTTGCTGGGCTAACCTGAAACTCACCATATAGCCCCCGCTGACCTCAAACTTGCACCCACTGACCCTACCTCAGTCTCTTGGCATGTGTTTTCACACTCGTGTGTCTTTTCTTTTCTTAGCACCTTTGGGTGGGGTATTTTTAAGAGCAGCTCTGCTTTCTGATCCCTGTAAACTGGCTTTATCAATTTTGTTTTTTATTTCTTGGGAGAAATTATTTTTAAAATAATTTGGAACTTTCGGCAAAGTTGTAAAAACTAATCACCAAGAATGGCAATTCTGTAAAGTTTTCTTTGAGTGTTTGGAGACAGGGTCTCATTCTGTAGCTCAGTTTTGTCTGAAACTTATGGCAATCCTCCTGCCTCAGCCTCCTGACTGCTGGGACTACAGGTGTGCGCCACCACACCAGCCCTATGTAATTTTGTTTTGAATTTGGATTTTTTTTTTTTGAGCATGGTACTGTATGTCTTCAGCACTAGAGAGGCAGAGGCTGGTGGCTCTCTATGAATTTGAGGCCAGTCTGGTCTTTTAGAGAGCTCCAGTCCAGCCAGGGCTACGTAGTGAGACTCTCCCTCTCTAAACACACACACATACACACACACCTACACACACACACACAGATACACGTGCGCACGTGCGCGCATGTGCACACACACACACACACAGAGGCACACACACACACTCCTGTTAGTTCATATTGATATGTACAGTTTCAACCCAGTAACAGACATCTAGATCCAACCAGAGACACAAGACTGAAAGCTCATCTAGACGTGGAGGAGATGCAGGGAAAAGAGATGTAGGCAGAGGGCAGTCTGTGTAGAGGCAACTGCCGTGAGCCGGCTTCTTTCCTAACGAAGCACCCCTTCGGGTACTGTAAGGTTTTAATTAAGGCTTACAATTCCATTATAGGCTTGAGCCTGGTTTCTCTTGCCAGCCTGACTTGGCCATGGCTTTCTTTGGTGGAGGGAAATTGTCTCTGGTGATGTCTGTTGTTTTATCTCATTAATTTTCCCAGTGCCAACGCCTTTCCCGTGTGACTGCATCATTTTCGATTCTCGTCAGTTGTGCAAGCGCATCCGAGTGCTGCTCTGTGTAGCTGCGCGACTTTTCCCATGTGAGCGAGGATTTCAGAATAGCTCTCCCTCCCTCCACTCCGGCCCTTTACACGACTTCTTAATCTATTGTTCTCAATTTTATTTTTTATTGTTATTGAGCTATGGTGGGAGTGTGGAGGCCAGAGAACATTTTTGTAGATTTTTTCTTTTATTTTTTAAAAACATTTTTAAGTTTGGTTTGGTTTTGTTTCTTGAGCCATGAGCTGGACTTGAACTCGTGATCCTTCTGCTTCAGCCTCCAGAGGGCTGGCATTATAGGTCTGAAAATTTTTATGCATGTATTGACATCATATCATGACTGACATTTTTGCTCTAGACAACCAATTGTCTTTTAAGAAAACACAGTACATTCCTTGTTCTTTGATGAGGGTGGAATTTAAAAAACTAAGTAAACACTCCACAGTTAAGCCATGTTCCAACTTCTCACTATCAACTTTAGATAAGTGTTCTACCACTGAGTCACACCCCAGCCCCTCACTGGGGGATTCTAGGCAGGGGCTCTACCACTGAGCCACACCCCAGCCTTCATTTAATTCAGCTTTTTGGCACTTTGTATCTCAAAGGACTTCACAGTCAGCGTGGCTCTCTTGAGTTTGCTGGCCAGCCGGCCTAGCCCTTCTAGAAAGTTCCAGGTCAGTGAGATACCCTACTCAGAAACACAAGGCTTATGGCAGCTGAAGAACAACCTATATGGTTGTCTTCTGGCCTCCACACATACATACATGCATGTTCCCACACATACATGAACACACACATACACCTGTACACACAAACACAACAGGACTTCAGGCCAGGAGATTGTGATCCCTCTCTCTCCCTTCCTCCCCCCCCCTTCCCTTCCTCTCCTGTAATGTTGCCCTTTCTGCCTTCTCTCCTGGGATAACACAACAAGAAAGTCCTCCCCAGCTGTGGAGCAGATGCCGGCACTGTGCCCTCAGACCTTTCATCCCCTCGAACTCTGAGCCAAACACATTTCAATCCCTTATAAAGCACCCAGTCTGTGGCATCCTGTTACAGTAACCGCAAATGGCCCAAGACAAGGTTGTCAATATTATCATCGTCATTATCTCATTTTACCTTTTGGCTATTTGTGAAGTGCGCTGTTATGAATACTTGTGTATTTTTGTATGACTATGTGTGTTCTTGGGCCTCGCCGTGTCAGAGGCGGTGAGTGAGGAGATGCGGGTTGCAGTTCTCACGCTCCTACCAGCTCCACAGGAAGGTTCCCGGCTTGCACCGTCTTATGTGACACTTGTTACTGGGTGCTGTTTAGCTCGGAGTCACCCTGGTTGGTCCTGGCGGCATCTCTGTGTGGTTTTGATTTGCAAGTCTCTCATGATGGATGGCGCTGCATGTCTTCTGTGTGTTCGGAGACCGGACATCTGTCTCACTTGCGGAACTCGTATTTGTAGCTTGGACCGGTTTGGTTGTTTTATCCTCGTGGATTCTGCATCCTGAACTCTTGGCAGATATAGGGTCTTCAAGTATTTTCTTCCACTCTGTAGGGTGTGCTTTCATTTTCTTGATTTTGTGTTTTGAAGTATATAGGCTCCTTCCTTTCTTCCCCTTCTCTCTCTTCCCCTTCTATTCCCTACATCTCCTCCCTTCCTCTACCCCAGTCTCCCTCCTCTTCCCTTTCCTCCTCTCCCTTCCCTTTCCTTCCTTCCTTCCTTCCTTCCTTCCTTCCTTCCTTCCTTCCTTCCTTTCCCATTCCCTCCCCCTTTATATCCCTTCTTCTCCTTCCTTCTCTCCCCTGCCTCCCCTCCCCTTTCTCCCCTTTTCTCCCCTCTCCTCTCCTCCCTTCTTCTCCCTTTCCCTTCTTTTCCCTCCCCTCCCTCCCCTTTCCTTCCTTTCCCTTTCCTTCTCCTCTGTCTGGGACATAATCTCCTCAAACTCCTCATCCTCCCGCCTCAGCACCTGGTCAGCTGAGACTGCAGACTGTGCCACCGTGCCTGGCTTCCTCTTGTCACGGCCAGCCGTTTCCCTTCAGGCCAGGCCTTCTCCCCATCCCGTGAGCTCCCATCTGCCATGTTTTGTCTTCATTCATCTCGCGGCCTTCCTAACTTGTCTCGTGATGTCTTCTTCCAAGAGCGGTCGTTGAGGAGTGCGCTGTTCCATTTCCACATGCTTGTACGTTTTCCAAATACCCTGTTATTAATTTCTAATTTCATGCCATTTCGGAAAACATATTTGGTACGATGTCATTCTTTTAAAGCTTACTGAGGCTCATTTTATGGCCCTACCATATAATTTACACTGGGGAATGTGCCATGCACATTTGGGAAGAATGTTCTACCCTGCTGTTGACGGGCAGAATGTTCTAGAAATATTTGTTAGGACGAGTTTGGTATGTGTCCTATTTCCCCATCAATCTCACGTCTAATTGCTATTGTTGCTGTTATTTGATTTTCTCTGCACATTTAGTTGGTGTGTGTGAGGTGAACACATGCCACATGTGGCAGGCAGCGGACAACCTCTGGGAGTCACTTCTCTCCTCCCACCATGTGGCTCCCAGGGATCATATTCAGTTCATCAATTTTGGCGGCAAGCTCCCTGAGCCAGCTAGCCAACCACCCCCCACTGTGTTTTTAAATCCTTTATGGTGTGCTTTGTTTTGTCGATTTTTTTTTTTTTTTGAGATAGGATCTCACTCTAACCCAGTAGTCTGACCTCAAACTCACAGCAATCCTCCTGCCTCAGCCTCCCAAGTGCTGGGATTACTATAAGATAGAGTAAGGAAAGACACCTCCAGGCTCAAAGGAATACTTAACTAAAGCTCTGCTTGTTTGTTTATTGAGTCAGGATCTCAAACTGTAGCCCGGGATATGCTTGAACTGGTGACAATCCTCCTGCCTCAGCCTCCCCAGCGTTAGGCTGGAGGCATGGACCGACATGCTGGCCTTCTCCCTCTCACTGAGACTCAGTGTTTCAAAACTATTCATTTTGAATTTATTCTTTGATCATCTCAAGCGCACGTGTGATGTGTCTTGGTCATAGCCCGTTCCCCTCTCCCCCCCCCAGCCTTTCTTCCAGCAATGTTCCTCTCTTTGTTAGCAACCTGCCGAGTTTAGTTCAGCTTCCTCACTTTTAAATTATGAGGGCCAGTGAGAAGGTTTGGTGGGTAAAGATGCTTGCCACCAGCACCAGCATCTTGAGTTTGATTCCTGGAACCCACAGGTTTAAAAAGAAACAACCATGTCTTACAAGCTGCTCTCCGACCTCCACACAAACCCACATACATTCACACATATTGATAAATAAATTAAACATTTTTAAATAAACTAAAACAAAAGATGTGCTGAGCTGGGAGGGGACTCGGTAGGTGGAAGCACTTGCTGTGGAAGCGAGAGGACCCAAGTTCAAATCCCCGTTATTCACATGAAAAGCTGGGTATGGTCTTATGTGACCACAACGCTTCTGGGCAGAGGCAGGAGGGTGGCTGGGGCTTGCTGGCCTCCAGTCTGGCTCCGGGTTTCATGAGAGACTTGATTCTCAAAGGAATCAAGTGGCGTCTAATGGAGCAGGATGTTGGACGTCCTTCTCAAGCATGTGCCGCCATGCACATGTGTGCACACACCTCACACGCAAGTACACATGCGTGAAAAAAGGTGTGGCAGTGCTCTTTGTGGAGGAAAACAATAAAGAAAAATCTTTGCATGATGCTCAGTTCAGTTCATTTATCCTAAAAACCTGAAGCAACTGGAACCAGTCAGCAACATGATGTGAAATTTTAATTTCAGTAGGTTTTGTTTTGTTGCAGGGCAGGGTGTCTTCAGAGATAGTGTCTTAAATGCAGCACAGGCCAACTTGGAAAAATCTTCCTGCTCCAGCCTCTAAAGTGCCAGGCTTACAGATGTGGGCCACCATGCCTACTTTCCACTCAACTCGCATGACATCTCAACACAGATGGAGTGTTTCTGATGCTACTGTATGTTCTGAACAGAGACAAATTCTAACCACAAACTAAATGCCAAATGCTGAAAAGTAGGAACATACATATAAAACAAAGCAAAACCACTGGTTTCTAATTTTCTCCCCTGAGACAGTGTTTCTCTGTGTAGCCTGGGCTGTCCTGGAAATTTTTGTGTAGATCAGGCTGTCCTCAAACTCCAGGCTGGCCTTGAACTCACAGAAATCTGTTTGCTTCTGCCTCCCAAAGTGTTCGGATTAAAGGCCTGTACCACCACTACCTGGCTTGTTTCTAATTCTTTTTACTTTAAAAAAAATTCCTGATTTATTTATTTGTTTGTTTGTTTGTTTGTTTGTTTATTTTGAGACAGAGTCTCACCAGGTAGCTCTCTGGCTGTCCTGGAACTTGCTGTTTAAACCAGGCTGGTCTTGCACTCACAGAGAAATCTGTCCTGAATGCTGGGGTGGAAAAAAAAAATCTATGCTATTGTGAAGGGAAGGTGGGAAGAGCAGGAGGGGCGGAAGGGGGGACTGGGATTAATACGCTGTCGGGGATCAGTCTCCACAAAAATCCCTGTTGCCAGGGTAGGGGTGTGGGGATCAGAAAAACAGTAAAGACGACAGAGATGTGAGTGGAAATAATAAAACTGAAACGCAGGACGGTACCGGGAGGGAGTTCCAGTGAGTACTGAAATCGCCCACGTCTAATTTCCAATAGCTTTAAATACCCCAACCCCAAAAGGTAGGAGTAAGATAAAAAACTGCATTAACATGATACAAGGCAATGAACAGAAGAGCTGAAGGCTGTGGGCTACATTCTTTATCTCCTTAAGGGGGCAGGGACTTAGCTGCAGCTCAGACTTTTGTTTGGGGTAGAAGGATATCTACTCTCTATTTCCGAAATACAAGGTCTGGATGTTAGCCACACCTGTTGACAATAACCTTGAGAGAGCAGAACTCTCTGTCTAAACTAGGTGGGACCTTTGTTTGAGGTAAAAAACACATTAACCTTGAAGGAACCTGTGGTAAGTTCAACTCTCTGACCTTTGGTCAAGGTGGAAATAGGCTCACAGTTTTGGGCCCCCACAATACGTAAAAAAATTAAATATGTAAAAAAATAAAATATAGAAAAATAAAAGAGAAAAAATTATGCTATCATAGTTTTTTTCTGATCATTTCTGATCCTTTATGCTGAATACATGCTAGAATATTTCGATAGAACAGATTACATATACTAAATCAATTTCACTCTAATTGTTTCATTTTAAATACTGAATGATGTTTGAATATAGGGTCCCAGCTTCTGCCAGGCAAGCAAAAATGTATCAAGCAGCATTAACTTCAAAGTTTGTTTTTATTTATTTACTTAAATTTATTTGTTTCTGCTTATTATTAGTGTGAGGGGTGTGTGTGCCACGACATGTTTGGAGGTCGGAGGACAGCTTTTGAGAGTTGGCTCCCTCCTTCCGGCACAGCTCCCAGGGTTGTGGCTCACGCCAGGCTTGCACACCAAGTGCTTTTGCCCACTGAGTCTCTTCATTGCTCCTAAAGTTTGAAATCACACACCCGAATCAGATGTAGCAGCTCCTGCCTGCAATGCCAATACTTCAAATGCTAACGCGGAAGGATTGCCATGAGTTGGAGTCCATATTGGCCAGCCTGGAACTGTGTGTGTGTGTGTGTGTGTGTGTGTGTGTGTGTGTGTGTGTGTGTGTGTGTGTGTGCGTGCGCGCGCGCGCGCACGCATGATGCCACATATGTGGAGGCCTGAGGACAACTTTCAGAAGTTGGTTACTTCCCTTTACTATGTGAGCTCCAGGGATTGAACCCAGTCTTGGTAGTAAGCACCTTTATCCACTGAGCCATCTCTCCAGTCCCAATTTATAAACTTGAAAAAACTTGTATTATTGTTATTATAACTACAGTCGTAAAATTTGAGTCAAACTTTAAATACATAATTAGTGTTCTTGTGGTGCTATGATGGGAATATGGGGTCTTGCATATAATAGGCAGGTGCTTTACACTGAGCCACATCCCAGCCCCTCACTGGGGGACTCTAGGCAGGTGCTCTACCACTGAGCCACACCCCAGCCCCTCACTGGGGGATTCTAGGCAGGGGCTCTACCACTGAGCCACACCCCAGCCCCTCACTGGGGGATTCTAGGCAGGGGCTCTACCACTGAGCCACACCCCAGCCCCTCACTGGGGGATTCTAGGCAGGGGCTCTACCACTGAGCCACACCCCAGCCCCTCACTGGGGGATTCTAGGCAGGGGCTCTATGACTGAGCCACAGTCCTGGCTGCAATCAATTAATCCTTTTGTCACATTTTTATCTTAAATTACTTTCATAGTAAAAAAAAATTTACTCGTCTAAAAATGTAGTCATGACTATTACACAAAATTAGACACATAGATTCATTGTTTATATCTGTCAAAATGTTCAGCTTAATTTGAAAAAAAATTAGCTTATGCCACAAGAGAAAAAGAGCCACAGCCGCAGTGAACACATGTCCTTGGCTAATGCATCCAGGCAGATTGCAGAGTGTTACAAAGGGTTCCTGGGCTGTTTGCTGCCACTTAGAATTTTCTTGCATTGAAAGAGAATTGCTTGATATTCAATGATCAAAGACACAAAACGGCCGGGATTTAGGTTTCTCGCCGACACCACACAACAGATGAAAGTATTAAACTTAATGCCCCAAGGGAAGAGAAACGTTTATTTAGATCTTAGATATCAGGCTTAACATTTAATATTGAAATTGAATATTTTTCTTACTACAACAAACATTGCCTTGCACATTTTTCCTGACATGAATCAGGGGACGCAAGGTTTTAATCATACCCAGCAGAGCTCTGTAAGCTGGTTACCGAGCTCTAAAGAAAACTTGAAGAATTCTTTGTCGATGTTGATAAATTTAAGAATACTTTTTGATTGATGCGATATTCCTTTAAATTCAGTATCGGTGAGTTGACACAAGAATGATTGATGGATGCTGTTTCACTTGGACGGCAGCAATTTAAGACTTATTATTTCAAGATCAAATCAATTCTTTTTTTTTTTCTTTCCGAGACAGGGTTTCTCTGTAGCTTTGGAGCCTGTCCTGGAACTAGCTCTTGTAGACCAGGCTGGTCTCGAACTCACAGAGATCCGCCTGCCTCTGCCTCCCGAGTGCTGGGATTAAAGGTGTGCACCACCACCGCCCGGCTCAAATCAATTCTTCTATGAAAACTGTGCTGGTGGGTCTGTGAGCTGGCTCTGCTGCTCGGTAAAGGCATCCGTAGCCAAGCTCTACGACCTGAGTTCGATTCTCAGATGGTGGGAGAAGAGATCCAAGCCTTGAGAGTTGTCCTCTGACCCTCTCACAAGTGCACCCGTACATAAATAAATAATCACAATAAAATGCTGGAAAATTTTCCTCATAATCTTTTAACACAGTTCTCATAACTAAAATTATTATTTTGTCTCTTGACCTCAAAATAATTTTCTCTAAAAAAATATTATGAGTCCTGAGAGATACTCCAACAGTTAAGACCGCTTGTTGTTCTTGCAGAGGACTCTGGTTCAGTTGCCAGCACCAGCTGGTGGCCAACCATAACTCAGTTCCAGGGGATCGGACACCCCTTCTGACCTCCGCGGACACCAGAGCCACACATGGCACACAGCCGTACGAGCAAGCAAAACGTCATACATATAAAGGAAAACAAACAAATTCAATTTTTTTTAATGAAATAAGACTGGCTGGGTGTGGTGGCTCGCACCCAAAATCCTAGCACTTGAGAGTCAGAAGCAGAAATTTATTTCGGTAAACTAGAAGCCAGTTGGGCTACAGTGTGTCATGTTGCTGCAACCAAACAAGACAAAATAAAGAATTTCACGTCAGGGGGTAAAGGCTGAGTGTGGTGGGCGCCTTTCACATCAGCCCTCGGGAGGCAGAGGCAGTTCAGTCTCTGTGAGCTCAAGGCCAGCTTCCTCCACAAAATGAATTTCAGGACAATGACGCCACTGCGAAACTCTGTCTCAAAACAAAACAAACAAGTAGTAAAATAAATTCAGAAGTTCAGATCCTCCTACAGGTTCTTTTCCATTGTTTGTAATATGTATACATTTACATGTATGTTTAATTTTTTGCTTTATTTTTAATTGTGTATGTGCGTGCGTGCACATGAATGCAGTGCTTGCAGAGGCCAGATGAGGGCACTGTGAGCTACTGAATGTGGATGCTGGGAATTAAACTCAGGTCCTCTACAAGAGTAGTAAATCCTCCTAACTCCTGAGTTCCAAAATTGTTTAGAACAACAGCAAAAACAGATAAAAAAAAATCATAACATTTCATCTGCATAAATTTTCTATTTTAATTTTCAAATTTTCTATTTTGACTACAGAGAAGATAATAAACTTTCAACTCAATTTATTATATATTTTCCAAGAATGTCTTTTAATATTGGCTAGCTTATTTTACACATATCTGGTACAAAGTCAGAATTTTCTGTTTTGCTTTGCTCTGCTTGCAGCCATGCTTGATGCATCGAGGAATTTGAGACACATTTCCTTCCAGTCTGTTGAGCCGGGTCCTGCATCTCCACTTGGACCTGTGACCGTAGAATTCCCCTTTGTTATTGTTTGGTTTGAACTTCTTTTGGATTTTACTTACTTATATTTTATGTGTATGGGTGCTTTACCTTCATTGTATAGTCATGTACTACATGCATGCAGTGCCCTCAAAAGCCAGAAGAGGGCATCTACCTGGAATTACAGAGGGTTGTGAACCGCCATATGTGTGCTGGGAATTGAAACTTGGTCCTCTAGAAGAGTAGCCAGTGCTCTTAACCACTGAGCCATCTTTCCAGCTCAATAATTCTTTTCTTAAAAATGCAAAATTTGGGAGAGATGGATCAGTGGCTAAGAGCACTGGCTGTTCTTCCAGAGGACCTGGGTTCAATTCCCAGCACCCACATGACAGCTAACAACTGTCTATAACTCCAGTTTCTGGGGATCTGATACCTTCACACCAATCCACATAAAATAAAGTTAAATAAATTATTTTAGAAAAAAATGCAAAATTTGGGCATTCGGTCTGAAGATTCATAGAGACAGGATCTTGCCCACTTTGAGGATTCAGTAGATGCTTAAGAATGCCACATTGTGCAAGCAAGACACAGAGGAAGCAAGATGAGAATGCCGTACTGAGGAAAATCTGAAGATTCCATATAGACCACCAGGAGAAACCTCAGCAGGATGGCAGGCAGTAGCAACAGCAGTGGCTTCCGGAATTATCTGACCATTAGAGCTTTGCGCCTGTAGGTGCCTTGAGGAAAGATCATGAAGGCTCTGCTCTGCTTACACCTGAAGGAGTGTTCAGCGGAGCCACAGCTCCCAACTACCCAAGTTGGAGGAAAGAGGACCCTCTGAACCAGGGTCCACATGTTCCTACTGGAGGGACAGCTGAGTGGACCATAGGGTAAGAATCCACTCAACAACATAAAGAGCAATACAGCACCACCAGAAACTAGTGGTTCTACAACAAGACCTGAAAATCCCAATACAGATGAAGCAGAAGAAAACGACCTTAAATATAACTTTATGAAGATGATTGAAGCCATTAAAGAGGAAATAATAAATTCCCTTGAAGAAATGACGGAAAAGACAAACAAAAAATTGGAAGAAGTCAACAAATTCCTTAAAGAAAACCAAGAAAAAGCAATCAAACAGATGAAAAAAAATGGTTCAAGACTTGAGAACTGAAATAAAGGTAATTAAAAAAAAACACAAACCAATGGAAATCTGGAAATGGAAAATCTGAGTAAAGGATCAAGGACTACAGATGCAAGCATAAACAACAGAATACAAGAGATGGAGGAGAGACTCTCAGGAGTTGAAGATATAATAGAGAAAATAGATTCATTGGTCAAAGAAAATGTTAAATTCAACAAATGTTTAACACAAAATACCCAGGAAATCTGGGACACCATGAAAAGACCAAACCTAAGAATAATAGGAATTGAAGAAGCATACAGAACACTGAATAGACTTGACCATAAAAATATTCCCTAGCCACATAATAATCAAAACACTAAACATACAGAATAAAGAAAGAATATTAAGAGCTGCAAAGGAAAAAGGCCAAGCAACATATAAAGACAGACCTATCAAAATTACATCTGACTTCTCAATGGAAATAATGAAAGCCAGAAGGTCCTGGACAGACATTATGCAGACACTAAAAATGCAGGGGCGGTTCAACATATAAAAAAATGCCAATGTAATCTACCATATAAACAGACTGAAAGAAAAAAAACCCACATGATCATCTCATTAGATGCTGAAAAAGGCTTTGACAAAATTCAACACCCCTTCATAATAAAGGTCTTGGAGAGAACAGGAATACAAGGAACATACCTAAACAAAATAAAGGCAATATTCAGTAAGCCAACAGCCAAGATCAAACTAAATGGAGAAAAACTCAAAGCAATCCTGCTAAAATAAGGAACAAAACAATGCTGTCCACTCTTTCCATATCTATATAGCACTTGAAGTTCTGGCTAGAGCAATAGACAACAAAAGGAGATCAAGGAGATACAAATTGGAAAAGAAGAAGTCAAACTTTCACTATTTGCTGATAATATGATAGTATACATAAGTGGCCCCAAAAATTATACCAGGGAACTCCTATGACACCTTCAGTAATGTAGCAGGATACAAGATTAACAAAAAAAAAAAAACCCAGTAGCCCTCCTATATACATATGATAAATGGACTGAGAAAGAAATCAGAGAAACATCACCCTTCACAAGTAACATAAAATATCTTGGGGTAACTCTAACCAAACAAGTAAAGGACCTGTGTGGCAAGAGCTTTAAATCCTTAAAGAAAGAAACCAAAGAAGACATCAGAAAATGGAAAGATTTCCCATGCTCTTGGATAGGTCAGACTAGCATAGTAAAAATGGTAATCTACAGATTCAATGAAATATCTATCAAAGGGCTGGAGAGATGGCTCAGTGGTTAAGAGCATTGCCTGCTCTTCCAAAGGTCCTGAGTTCAATTCCCGGCAACCACATGGTGGCTCACAACCATCTGGAATGAGGTCTGGTGCCCTCTTCTGGCCTGCAGACATACACACAGACAGAATGTTGTATACATAATAAATAAATATAAAGAAAAAAAAATATCTATCAAAATCCCAGCAAAATTCTTCACAGATTTCAAAAGAACAATATTTAACTTTACATGAAAAAAAAAAAAAACCCAGGATAGCCAAAGCAATCCTGTACGATAAAGGAACTTCTAGAGGCATCACCATCCCTGACTTCAAGCTCTATTAAAGAGCTACAGTAATAAAAAACAGCTTGGTATTGGCATAAAAACAGACAGGAAGACTAATGGAATCTAATTAAAGACCCGGATATCAATCCACACACCTATGAATTGTATGAGATTCCCCCTCTGTATGCTGTGAATACTACTGGTTAATAAGGAAGCTGTTTTGGACCTGTGATAGGGTAGAGCAGAGCTAGGCAGGGAAAACTAAACTAAATGCTGGGAGAAGGGAGTTGGAGTTGGAGAGAAGCCATGTAGCCCCTCCAGAGACAGACGCCAGAACTTTACCTGGTAAGCCACAGACTCATGATGATACACAGATTAATAGAAATGGGGTAAATTAATATTTAAGAGCTAGCAGTGGTTTAACTAATATAGTTGAGGTTTTTATTTTGGTTTTTTTTTTTTTTGTTGTTGTTTTTGGTTTTTCAAGACAAGGTTTCTCTGTGGCTTTGGAGTTTGTCCTGAAACTAGCTCTTATAGACCAGGCTGGCCTCAAACTCACAGAGATCCGCCTGCTTCTGCCTCCCAAGTGCTGGGATTAAAGGCATGTGTCACCACCACCTGGCTCATAATTAATATAGTTTCTATGTGATTATTTCAGGAGTCTGGACAGCCAGGAACAAACAAGCAGCCTCTCATACAACATATGAACACCTGATTTTTGACAAAGAAGCTAAGATTATAAAGTGAAAAAAGAAAGACATATTCAACGAATAGTGCTGGCATAACTGAATACCAGCATGTAGAAAAATGCAAATAGATTCATATCAATTGACACACACAAAACTCAAGTCCAAATGGATCAATGACTTCAATATAAAACCAACCACACCAAACCTCATAGAAGAGAAAATGGGAAGTACACTTGAACACATTGGCACAGGAGACTACTTTCTAAATATAACCCCAATAGCACAGACACTGAGAACAATTAATAAATGGGATCTTCTAAAACTGAGAAACTTCTGTAAAGCAAAGGACACAGTTAACAAGACAAAAACAGCATCCTACAGAATGGGAAAAGATCTTCACCAACTTCACATCTGACAGGCGACTGATCTCCAAAATATACAAAAAAACTCAAGAAATTAGACATTGGACTGGAGAGATCGCTCAGTGGTTAAGAGCACTGGCTGCTCTTCCAGAGGTCCTGAGTTCAATTCACAGCAACCACATGGTGGCTCGCAACCATCTGTAATGAGATCTTGCGCCCTCTTCTGGCGTGCGGACATAGATGGAGACAGAATACTGTATACATAAAAAATAGATCTTTAAAAAAAAAGAAATTAGACATCAAAAGAACAAATAATTCAATAAAAAATGGGGTAAACGGGGTACAGATCTAAACAGAAAACTCTCAAAAGAGGAATCTCCAATGGCCGAAAGGCACTTAAGGAAATGTTCAACTTCCTTAGCCATCAGAGAAATGCAAATCAAAGCAACTCTGAGATTCCATCTTACAGCTGTCAGAATGGCCAAGATCAAAACACTGATGACAGTTTATGGTGGAAAGGATATGAGGTAAAGGGAACACTCCTGCATTGCTGGTGGGGGTGTAAACTTGTACAGCCATTTTGGAAATCAAGTTGGGTAACCTGAGTTCAAGCCCTAGATTTTACACAAAGATAAAGGAGAGAATCTTAGTGGGGAATTAACTCCGTAAATCTCCATGTGTGCCATGACATACGTGCACCTTACACACATGTCATACCACCCACACCCTAATAATAAATAAAGTAAAGTAAAGTAAAAGTGCTATGTTGGTGTTTCTTTATATTTTTATGAGACAGGGTTTCTTTGTGTAGCAGCCCTAGCTGTCCTAGAACTTGCTCTGTAGACCAGGCTGGCCTCAAACTTATGGAGATCTGCATGCTTCTGCCTCCTGAGTTCTAGGACTAAAGGCGTGTGCCACCACCACTGGCTGGTATTTCTTTATGTTATATTACATTTTAGTTAATTAATTTTTAAAAACTTAGTTATTTTTATTTTTTATGTGTGAGTGTGTGTATGAGAGAGAATGTTTGTGTGTGCGTATCACTTGAATGCCTGAGGCCTGTAAAAGCCAGAAAAAGCATTGGATCCCCTAGAGCAGGAATAACAGATGGTTATAAGCCAACATGTGGGTACTAGGAATCAAACCAGGTCTTCTGTAAGAGCAGCCAGTGCTTAACCACAGAGCCATCTCTCTATCCCTAATACATTTATGCACAAGGTATATACAGTGTGTGTGTGTGTGTGTGTGTGTGTGTGTGTGTGTGTGTGTGTGCTTGCTATAGTGTGTAAGTGGAGGTTAGAGAATGATTTACAGAAATCAGCACTTCTTTTCTGGGTATTGAACTCAAATCATCAAGCTTGGTGGCAAGCACCTTTACCCACTGAACTGGGTCCCCATCTATGTTGGGTTTTTATCATTACATAACATCCATTTTTATTCAAATTATAATTTCTTTCTCCAATAAATGTTTTTCTGACATTAACACAATCACATCACTCTTCTTTTTTTATTTATTTATTAAAGATTTCTGTCTCTTCCCCACCACCGCCTCCCATTTCCCTCCTCCTCCCCCAATCAAGTCCCCCTCCCTCGTCAGCCCAAAGAGCAATCAGGGTTCCCTGCCCTGTGGGAAGTCCAAGGACCACCCACCTCCATCCAGGTCTAGTAAGTTGAGCATCCAAACTGCCTAGGCTCCCACAAAGCCAGTACGTGCAGTAGGATCAAAAACCCATTGCCATTGTTCTTGAGTTCTCAGTAGTCCTCATTGTCCACTATGTTCAGCGAGTCCGGTTTTATCCCATGCTTTTTCAGACCCAGGCCAGCTGGCCTTGGTGAGTTCCCGATAGAACATCCCCATTGTCTCAGAGTGTGGGTGCACCCCTTGCGGTCCTGAGTTCCTTGCTCGTGCTCTCTCTCCTTCTGCTCCTGATTTGGACCTTGAGATTTCAGTCCGGTGCTCCAATGCACATCACTCTTCTTTTAATTAACGTTCACACAGCATATCTTTTTAGATTCTTGAATTTTTAAAATTACTCAAAGTAGTTTTAAAAGTCATGTCCTTAAAAGAAAAACTTGCCTGGTAGTCTTTGCCTTTTAAGTCGGTGTGATTAAATTATTTATATTTCTTGTGATGATTGAGAGGCTTGGTTTGAGTTTATCATTTTGTGCACTGTTTTCTGTTTGCTTCATGATTTTTCTTTTCATTCTTTAAGACTTTAATCACATTTTTACTTATTGGTTGTGTGTGCTTATGTGCGTATGTATGTACACGCCATGTTGAACGTGGGAAGGTCAGAGGACAACCCGCAGGAGCTGATTCTCTCCGTGCATCTTGCGGGTCATAGGGATTTATCTCAGATCATCCAGTTTGGCAACAAGAGTCTTTACTTGTTGAACTATCTCATTGGGTCGCTCTTTCTTTTGAGTTGATTGGACATTGCTATAGTGGCATTTCATTTGGTATTTTAATAAATAAAGCTTGCCTGAAGATCAGAAAAGTAAAACAGCCACACTGGCCAGCCTTACAGACCAGGCAGCAATAACACACACCTTTAATCCCAGTAGCTGCACTAGCTTGCCATAGAAACCAGGCAGTAGCGGTGCATACCCTTGATTCCAGAACTAGAGAGGATTATAAAATGGGAGGAGACAGTGCTCAGTCTCAGTCTGAAGGTTCCTGGAGGCAGGATCTCCATTTTCGGACTGAAGTTGAGGTAAGAGCCAGTGACTGGTTGCTTTGCTTTTCTGGTCTTCAGGTTGAACCCCAATATCTGCCTCTGAATTTTTATTAATTTGCATCATATTGATTAATGTTTAATTTTATTTTTGAATAGTAGGATGTTTAATGGTTTCTCTAAAAATCTCTTTCTTTGGCTATATGCACACATACATATGTATTAAAAAATAGATGTCCTTGCTGGAAAATCAGTCAAAACAGCAATTATGTTCACTACATTATATGTGTTATAAATTATACTATATTATACATGTGTGTATATATGTACAAAAGTACACACACCCATGCATAATACACTATATACTAGAATGTATACACACATCATTACACACTATATACACTGAACTTTTTACATTCAGCTCAGAATTTATATTTTATCAGTTCTAGTGACAAGTAGGAAACTCATTGCCATATAAGTCCATCCCCCCAAGGTTTTCTATGTTATGCCGCTAACATGTGTTTTGTCTGAGACATGAAAAATTGCCTAAGAATCTACAGCAGTTCTAAAATAAAGCTAAGTTTAAAAATTGTTAGACGGTTTCATGAATTTTGCTTTCAATACCCATACCTATTTTAAGATTACTTAGTGTGTGCACATGCGTGTGTATTGGAGGAATGCATGTGTGTTACACACCTGTGTGGGGGTCAGAGGACAATGGTTTGCAAGCAGACTCTCTCCTCCCACCTTGGTTTTGAGGCACAGTCTCTCTTGCTATTTCCTGAGCAAGCGTCCAAAGGAGCCTCTCTGTCTCCCATCCTACTGGAGGAATGCTGGAGTGGGATTGTGGATGCAGGCACTGCCTCTGACTTTTCTATGTGGTGTCTAGAAATGGACCTAGCATCAGAGTTGCCCAGCAAGTGCTTTGGATCCACTGACCCATATCTCCAGTCCCTGAGTGTCAAACATGTTTCAAAGAACCTAAGACTAAAAAGTAAAAAGGAAATAGGATCTCTTACTCAGTTGTTTGTTATGTCTGCTACTTTTGCTAGCTTATTCCTGAGGTTCTTAAATCCCCTCTGGGACTAGTTTTTGTCCTGTATGAAAATAATTTCTCTTTTCATCTCTTCCAGTGCAATTCTGTTACTGCTGATGCTCTTGACTTTTTCCTTTAACCTCAAAATACCTTTATTTTAAACTCATTCCTGAAAGACATTTCATTATATGTAGATAGAATTGTGGATTCACAATTTTTGTTTATTTTTTCTCTCTATTTTGTAGTGCTGAGAATTGAACTTGGGGCTCCCTACATGCTAGGCAATTACCCTACCACTGAACTACCTTCTCAGCTCATAGACTGATCTTTCAACACTAAAATATGTTACTTGTGGCCCTCATGGCTTCAGATGATGAATCCTTAGTCATTTAAATACTGCCTTGTATATGACTTATAATTTTTCTCAGGTTGCTTTGCAATATTTTTCTTTGACTTTGGCCTGATTATGACCTGTCATAAACAACCCCAACGGGTTACCCAACGACTTACACCATCATGATGTGTTCACAAGCACATAACACATAATAAATAAATGTTATAAAAAAATTTATTGCCAGTGTAGCTCTGGCTAGCCTAGAACTCACTATGTAGACCAGACTGACCTCTGCCCTCCAAGTCTTGTGTGACACTATTCCTAGGGAGATGTAAATGAAAGTCTACTCACCCCAGATGGGGAACTAGCAACAGATCAAAGTAAAGACATCACCAAGTGCAACTTGGTGAGCCAGTGAGTTTTATTGGGGTTACTCACAAGAATTTGGGTAAGGGGTTACTTGAAGAAACAGATGGGGGTCAGAGAGATGGATCAGTCATTAAAGGCTAGGTTCATAACCCCAAAAAACAAGAAGCAATTAGGACTCAGAGACAATTGCATCACCAAAGCTCAACCCAAGCAGCTCACAAAGCTGGAAACTCAGAGCACATTGCCCAGCAGTTCAACAGGCTGGAGAGTGTCCTTTCCAGGCAACTCTGCTAGCCTGATCCTCCTCTAGGCAAATCAACTCTCTGAGAATGTCTCTCAGCAATGTATATAGCTTATATACATGAATGTAGAGGAAGGAGCCTCAAGAGTCTACTCAGTTTCAGGGACTTCCTGAAGCTATTTGAGTTGTCTCAAGGAGCTTTTCTGTATCCTGGAAGGTTTCGCATCCCCTTAGAACATCCCATTGTTTCACATTCGTGTAAACATTCTGTGTCTTAGTGAGCTTCTCTCCAAAATGGAAGGTTTTAATCTTGGGAGGAAGTGTTTGTAACACCCAGGGCTGAGATGAAAGGCAAGTGCCACCACACCCCAAATAGCAAGTCTTTTCCTCTAAAGTTTTAGATCCTCTTAAACTTACTGAGACTGATTTTGTGGCCCAGAACATAGCTTTGTTTCCTTGGTGAATTTTCCATTTACACATGAACTCTTCTACTGTTATTGGGTGTGTGGCTCCAGGAATGTCCTCCCAGCCAGTTGACAGTATTGTTCAAATCTTCTATTCATTACTGATGGTCTGCCTTCATCCTACAAATGGCTGAGATTTCCAAAGACAGTTGTTGACACAGCTGTTTCTATTTGGAATTTTTTGCTTCTATGTTTTCAGTCTCTTTCCCTAGGAACATAAACATTTAGAATTATTGGAGCCATTTGATAAACTGACCCTTATTATTATGACCTGAACTTTCTCATTGCTGGTACCATTCTTCATCCTGAAATATAGTTTAATAATTATTAATTTAACCACTCTGGCTTTGCTTTGACTAGTGTCAATGTGATGTACTTTATGTTTTTACTTTTAAAAATATTCAATTACATGGTATGTGACTGTGTATGTCTGTACATACACCTTGGCAGATGTATTGAGGTCAGAGGTCAAACTGCATGATTTTGTGTTCCTTCCACCATGTAGGTCTTGGGGATCAAAGTTGGGTCATCAGGTTTGGTAGTGCTTCTACCTTTGGAGTCATCTCTTTAGCCCCTTTCCTTTACTTTTAACTTATTTGCATCTTCACATCGATCCTTGGTTTCTTGTAGGCAGCAATCTTTGACAATCTCTGCATTTTATGGAGACATTTTGAGGATCATGTTAGAAAATTTTTCTATAAGGGTATAAAGAAAAATGCTTCACAATTTATGGGCTACATCTGGTCTCCACTGATTTCTCTTCTCTCTCCCCCTTCTCACTTTAAACACTAAGACATATGCATGGCTTCATCAGATAAATGGCCACCTGAGTATATGCTACAGGCCTTGTTTGGTCTTTAGGCTATAATTTGCTAATTGTTTACAAAAACTATTTACATTTTATGTAATTATTGATAAGGTGGAATTTAGATATTCCATTTGGATATCGGACTTCTTGATATCTTGTTTATTTTTAATTTTTAATTAATTTTAATTTTTGTATTCTTTTCAATTGATTATAATGTTTATAATCCACTTAATCTCATCCATTAGTTTCTTCCTGCTTTGTAGCAAAGTCCACCAAGTAGAAATATTTTCATACATCATGATTCAGGATGTAAACAACTCACAAGTCTCAAAAGGTTTCTGAGGCTTACAAGATTCACAAGCTCCCACCCTCTCCAAAGCTATATAAACAGTAAGTATTGATGGGGAGAGAGAGCAGACTGTGACCTGTCCAGCTGCCTGCAATCCCTGCATAGAGTCTCAGGGGTCCAGCTTTCATATGTGGTCACCCATTACGGGGTACACTTTCAATGATGCAGAGATCATTGAGTCATTCCTGCCTTGTGAGTATCCCCAATAAACTCATTGGTTTGCCAATTTGGACTTTGATGGTTCTGTGGTTACCTATCTGAGATAAGGAGAGATTTGTTCGTATCTCCCACAGAAAAGTCACACAACAGTTAGGTGTATCTTAGGCTTTTTTATGTTTGGTGATTTGTTTAGGGCTGATAGCATGCATCCTTAACATTAATCTCCTTTCAAGTAACATTCTATCTTCATATACTGTGTAATGCCATGTGCAATATTTCTCTACACCCAGACTTAGATATTTTCTTGTCAAATGTCTGGTCCTGTAAGTTATGAAGCTCCTGCAAATAACCATTATTTGTGCATTAAATGGCCATTTATCTTTTGTAAAAATATGAAAAAAAAACAACAAAGGTCACTGGGAACTGGAAAGATAGCTCAGCCAGTAAAGTGCATGTAGTACTTTGTGGGGATTTGAGTTTAATCTCAAGAACCCACATAAAAAACTGGGCATGATGACATGTGTCTATAATCCCAGAAGCCAGGACAGAAGTCCTGAAAAAGAATATAAAGCTAATTGTGTTTCTAGTTTTCACTCTGCTGTGTACTGCATATGTGGTTGGGTGTGTGTACATGTGTGCTTGAGTCTGTGTATGTGTGTGTCAGCGTATGGATGTGTATGTGCCTGTGTATGTGTGTATCTGTGCACGGATGTGTGTGTATGTGCCTGTGTATGTGTGTCTGTGTACAGGTGTGTGTATGTGCCTATGTATGTGTGAGTCTGTGTATGTGTGTGCATGTGTATGTACGTCTGTGTATGTGCCTGTGTATGTGTGTACATGTGTATGGATGTGTGTGTTGTGTGGATGTGTATATGTGTGTGTGGATGTGGTAAATCAGAGCACTGACTGATTTAATAATGAAAGTCTCAAATCCAATGTGAAGCTCCACAGCTTCAGAAAGAGATTCTTCTGGAAGTTTCAATTTTAGTTGCATTTTTGTTGTTGTTTCAATATTAAAAAAAATAACGATTGCTGTACAAGCCTGGTGATCCACGTTCAATCCCCGGAACCCAAGCAAATGGGAAGAAGAGAACTGACTCCACAGACCTATCCTCAAACCTCCATATGTGGGCCATGCCGTGCGCCCCAGTAATAAATAAATAACTGAACACAGCTGCATGCCTGCAGGTGTGCGTGTAGATCAGAAATCAACCTCAGTGCTGTTCCTCAGGCACTGTTCACCGTGGCCATCGTGAGAGATAAGGCCCCTCGCTGGCATCTGGAACTTGCTGCTTTATCTAGTGTAGAGGCTCAGCAAGCCCCAGGGACAACTTGTAGGAGTTTGTTCTCTCTTTCCACCATGTGGGTCCTTGGGGATCAAACTCAGGTCTTCAGACTTGGTAACAAATTCCTTTACCAGTTGAGCCATAATGCTGGCCCCACATTCCTTGTAAAAATTTGTTTTCTTAATTTTCTTATTGGATTGTTCATAGCCCCCAAATTCATTCTCCATTTTTGTATATTTATCTTATATTTTATAATCCTCCTGACATCATTAATTAGTTCTAGTGTGTGTGTGTGTGTGTGTGTGTGTGTGTGTGTGTGTGTAAGCTTTAAGATTTCCTATATATGAGGTCATATCATGTGTTGATATAGCTATATTTCATTTTTTCCTATATGGATACCTCTATTTATTTCTTTTGCCTAATTGCCCTAGATAGAATATCTAATACAATCCGGAATGTACGTGCAATACACAGACACTCTGTCCTGTCTTGGTCTTTGGGGAAGATTTTCCATCTCTCATGATCGCATATGAAGTTAACTGTGGGTTTTGGTTGTTGGTTTCTAACTAAATCTACCATATAATCCAGTTAGCCCACTTCTGATTTATATATCCAAAGGAAATAAAATCTGGATACCAAAGCCATCCCTGCCTGCCCATGTTTATTATGGCGCCATTCGCAACAGAAAATAGCTCACATATGAAATGAAGCCAGGTGCCCATCCATGGCTGAATGAAGAGAGAAAATATGATATATATTCACATTCACAACAGACCGCTTACTATTCACCCGTGAAAAAGAACGAGCCAGGACTGTCGGTGCAGGATTCCCAGCCCAGTCATTTTGAGAGTTTGAAGAAAGAGAATGTGAAGTTGAAGATCTGTCTGGGATATACAGAGCGAATTCAAAGCCACCCCGAGTAACCTAGTAAGATTCTGTCTCAAAATGAAGACTAGAAAGAGGCCTGGGGCTGTAGCTCAGTGGTATAACACCTCCCTAGAATCCCGCAGTGAGGGTCTGTGGGACATAGATTAGAGATGGAGCCTGCTTAGAATCCCTTTACCTCCCACTGGGTTGCCTTGCCCAGCCTTGATATGAAGGTTTGTGCCTAGTCTTACTGTAACTTGTTATGCCCTGTTTGGTTGATATCTCTAGGAGGCCTTCTCCTTTCTGAAGGGAAACAGAGGAGGAATGGATCTGGGGGGAAGGGGAGGTGGTGGGGAGACTGGGAGCCGTGGAGGGAGGGCACGCCGTGGTCTGACATAACGCATAAGAGAAGGGTGGGGAGAACCACAGTAATCCATTCATGATGTGGACTGTTATGACCTCATCAGCTCCCATGAAGACCCATCGTTGCTGTTTTAGGAACTAAGGTTCTAGCATATAAAATTTCGGGGGAGGGGTGTTGAAATAAGAGCGGCAGAGCTGCCTCCCCGTGCGTCCCCAGCACCCGGCCGCCCACATGGCTAGCTTAGCTTATGCCCCGAAATAATTACACGGAAACTGTATTCTTTTAATCACTGCCTGACCCATTAGTTTCAGCCTCTTATTGGCTAGCTCTTACATATTGATCTAACCCATTTCTATTATTCTGTGTGGCCCACAAGCTGGCTTACCAGGAAAGATCTTAACCTGCGTCTGTCTGGCGTGGGAGAACCATGGCCACTCACTGACTCAGCTTCTTTCTCCCAGCATCCTGTTCTGTTTTCTCCGCCTACCTAAGGGTTGGCCTATGAAATGGGCCTAGGCAGTTTCTTTATTAATAAGAAATCACTCCCACATCAGAGGGGGATATTCTATCCATGGCATCTATCCCTAACATCCCAAACTCATGTCCTTTGTGTGTGTGTGTGCATGCGTGAATGTGTGTGTGTGTGTACATGCATGTAGGCATGTAATGGGAGTGTTTTCAAATGAATGTGCAAAAACATGTGCCTACATGTTGAGGCTAAAGGTCAACCTTAAGTGTCGTTCCTCAGGACTTTGCCCACCTTGTTTTTAGGGGGAGGATCTCTCACTGGACTAGAACTTGCCAAGTGGGTGAGCTTGACCGACCAGTTCAGGCCTGGGTCCACCCTAAGAATCTACCTGCCCCCACCTCCCCAGCACTGCGGTTATAAGTGTGTGCCATTACTCTTGGCTTTTTCACCCACAGACCTGAGGGATGGAAATCTGCAAACATGTTACTGACTAAGCCATCTCCCCAGCCTCACATGTCCTCCTTAAACAATACAAAATATGTTCGTTCTATCCCCAGCGTCCCGCAAGTCTTAACTTGTTCCAGTATCGGCTAGGAAGTTCAAAGCCCAAAGTCTCATCTGAATCAGATATGGATGGGGCTCAAGGCATGATTCATCCCCAGACTAATGCCTTTCCAGTTGTTGGCCCGTGAAATCAAAATAAGCTATTTTCTTCCAAAATACAGTGGTGGGACAAGGATATTCCTACGCCGAGAGGGAAAAACAAGTAAGAATAAAGACACGGAGTGTGACTCAGGCACGAAGGAGGTAGAGAGAGGAGAACTTGGGAGTTCAAGGTTATCCTTGACAGTAACTGTTAGGAATATTCCTAAGAGCGTCTCCGCCGACACAAAGTAATTTCAGTCAGACCAAATTAGACTGAATTAAAAATGCCCACATTTAATAAATGCTGCACTCCCGGGTGGACCAGGACAGCATGGTGGGGAGAGGAGCCCATGCAAACCCCAGAGACCACGTGTTCCTTCTCTCGGAGGCCGCCTAAATACCCTGTGGGAGTGGTCCTGAACCTCCCAGGGGAGGGGTCAGCACTTGGCAGGCTGGGAGTTGGAGTCTGGACCAAGGCAACTCCGAGGCCAGGGGCTGGGTGACACTTCCAGTCATCCTAGACTTCTTGGATATAGGGGTGTCAGAAGGCTGAGGTCTCACTTTCAATCAAACAGTAACTTCAAGACCAGCCCAGCCTACTTGAGATCCTCTCTTGAAAAAACAGAGTCGCAGTAAGGTACAGTGGTGCACTCATAATTCCAGCACTCGAGAGGCTGAAGCAAGAGGATTTGAAAATCCAAGGCCAGCCTGGGCTACATAGCAAGGCTTTGTCTCAAAAAAACCAAACAAGAGCTAGGGAGGTGTCTGATTCGGTAAAGAATTTGCCATGCAAACATGAGGACCTGAACTTGATTCCAGCAGCCCTGTATGTCTTGGCAAGGGTGTTGGGTTCTGAGTAAAGAATACTCAGAAACACCTTAAGAATGAATTTGCCTTGGGCTGGAAAGATGGCTCAGCGGTCAAGAGCAGTGTCTGCTCTTGCAGAGGTTCTGAGCTCAATTCCCAGCAACCACATGGTGGCTCCTAAACATCTGTAGTAAGATCTGGTGCCCTCTTCTAGAGAACAGGCATATATTCAAGCAGACCACTATCTACATAATAAATAAATAGATCTTTAAAAAAATCTTTAAAAAAAAAGAATGAATTTACCCTTTCTTGACTGCAGAGGGGTCCAGTCTCAGAACTGAACACCTTCCCTTCCCTTCGCTGAGGGCTTCTGTTTTGTTCTCTAATTTGCACCTTAGTCAGTTGATTTCCTTACGCTCAAAACAACCTGAGGAGGCTTCCAAAGGGGCAATGCCAAGGGCAAATTCTCGATAAAGGGGATACCATGGTTTCTGAGTTCCTTCTCCAACCAAGATTTGTATAGACTTGGGAAACTCTCGGCAAGATTCATATAGGGCAACAAGAGAAACAAAAAGGTACCAAACAAACAAAAGATGGACTAGGAGTAGGGGCTAGCACCCTGGAGCCAGGCCAGCTTGTTGCTGTGGCATAAGTCCGTAACTCCAGTGCTGGGAGACTTGGAGACAGGCAGATCCCAGGTACCTGTTGGCCCACCCACCTAGCTGGATTGGTGAGCTCTGCTTTTAGGGATAGATTCTCTATCAAAATTCAGGTGGCACAGGCCAGAAATGTGACTCAGCCGGTGAAGGTGCTGACTGAGTATATATAACAACTGAAGTTCAATCCCAGGATCCCTTGGTGGAAGGGTGGAATCAACTCCCAAAAGTAGTTCTCTCACTTCCAATGTATGTGCCTTGGCCTCCTGCCTGCGCTCACACATACACTTCATGGACTCACACACGCAAGATAAGAACAGTAAAAACATGCAAAGATGAATGTGGTCAGTGCTGGAGGATGCCTACCACTCAACGGTTACTCCTGCTGCATTTGCACACACTTGTGTGCACGCACGCACGTGCACACACACACACACATATACCACACGTACATTCACACACAAACTCCGCGTGGAGATTTGGTTTACCAAAGACGCTTGTCCCGTGGGCCTCAGTCCGTACACCTGTTCTACGAGTCACTGTTTCACATCGACAACTTTCATAGGTGTGCATAGCACACTGGTGGCTCTGTCGTTTTCCACTGTGGGACAGCTCCCACGGCTCCACTAGTCACTGTCCTAGCAGGGACTGTCTATTATAGTGGTATATTAGCTGCGTTTTAATAAATAAAGTTTGCCTGAAGGTCAGTGCAAAATAGCCACACTAGTCAGCCACACAGGCCAGGCAGTGGTGGCACACACCTTAAACCCAGTAGACACACTAGGTAGCCATAGAGGCCAGGTGGTGGTGGTGCACACCTTTAATCCCAGCATTAGAGAGGAATATGAAATGGGAGGAGACAGGTTTCACTCTCAGTCTCAATCTGAGAATTCATGGAGGCAGGATCATCCATTTTCGGTCTGAGGTAGAGGTAACAGACAGTGGCTGGCTGCTTTACTTTTCTGATCTTCCATAGTTGAACCCCAATAGTTGTCTCTGAGTTTTTATTATTTGTGCTACATTTGGCACCCAATGTTTGGGGTACAAATTTATGAAAAAAAATTTGCCTATCGCTATACAGTCCCTGGCATAGTTCAAAGCTACAAGCAGCTGGACTTTCTCCCCTACCAGCTAGGGTTTTCTTTTTTCTCTCCTGGCGGGGCTCCCCCTGAACCTTCTTCTCAGGCTGCTGCCAAACTACGTAGCTGCCTTGAAATCCAGTCAAGTGTTTACTGTTCTACACAGCAGCAATCAGCCTCACATCTTCATCAACATCGTCGGTAGATTTGGTAAGACAACTGTGAGTTCGTAAAGGGAGGAGTTTGTTAAAAGTTTTTCCCACGTTACAAAACGGGGAAAACCATCACAATGGAAGGATTTGGGTCTCTGTATGAGGATATGCTGGACAGTTTGAAAATTGTATGGCTAAATGAGAGGATCTCTAATCTAGATGGGATTTGTGTAATGTTAACTGTAAACATTATCAACATTATCGTTTTTGTTTTATCACCAAAATAGTTGGTTAATCTGGGTGCTAAGATACAAGCCTTAGAAAAACCTAATAAAACAGATCACAGAGGTACTCAAATCCAGACAGAGGAATTTAATGGAGAACTAATTTTAGCATTGCTTTATAAGGTTAGAGAGAAACACCCTAAGGTTTTCAGACAAGCAACTTTAATATATCCAATAACCTTATAGGAATTTCCAAATGGCAAAGGCTCTGTTACAGCTAACTGGATTTCGGTGCCAACGTTAGATTTAAGAAGATTCAAGGAAGCAATAGTCTCATATGGCATGCATTCACCTTTTGTGAGGCAAATGTTAAACTCATGGTTGGTTTGTAATAGAATTATCACTAAAGACTGGATAGAACTGGTTAAAGGTGTTTTAGAGCCTGGTTCACAATTACAGTGGAGTGCCTGGTTCAGAGAAGAGGCTAAGATTATTGAACAACTTTCCTAGTTCTTATATTACAAGCATACACCACCATGTACCTTTTTATTGTGTGTTCAGAGGTTTAAACTCAGCTTCTCCATGCTTGCAAGACAAGGACTTTACCAGGTAAAGCCTTCTCTCCAGACCACAATTCAAGACATTTCCTAACTCTCTAGTATTATTATTTGCCTCCATGGAGTATATTAGCTTCTCAGAAGCGCGTTAATTTTTCTGATGTTTGGTGAGATGCTTTGGAACTCATCTTATTTCTCCTCTCTCACAAATTCTCTTTGAGACAGGGTCTCACTATGTAGCTCTGACTGGCCTGGAACTCTGTGTAGACCAGGTAGCTCGAACTCACAGAGATCCACCTGCCTCTGCTTCCTGAGTGCTGAACTTAAAGGCCTGTGCCATTCACCCAGGAAACGTGTATACATTTACTTATACATAATTTTTATTTATATGTATGTGTCTGTGTTTGTGTGAATGGATGCCCCTGAGTCCAAGAGAGGGTGTTGGATCAGCTCGAGTTGAAGTTACAGGTGTCTGTGAGCTGCCTAGCGTGGGTGTTGGGAGCCTCAGGTATCCTGTGAGAGCAGAACCCCACTCTTAACCATCGAGCCATCCCTTCAGCCCCTTGTTCTCTCAGATTTTTTTTTAAAGTTCATTTTACATTTGGTTAGGTGTTTGTTGTGTGCACACTCAAGCGTGAGGATTTGGTCCTAAAGTCAGAGAAGAGCTTGTGGGAGTTGTCTTCCACTGGGAAGGTCCTGGGGATCAAATTCAACTGCTCAGGCTTAGCCAAGCAAGCCCTTTTACCCAAGAGCTGTCACACTAGCCCCAAGGATCCTATATTGACACTGCTCTTGACTACGAGTGTTTCTCCTGGCTCCACCTTCCACCTCACCACAGTAGTCCTGGAATTAGAGTCCAGCCCCTGCACCTGACCTTTAACATGGGTCTTAGGAGTAGAACTCAGGTCCTCGGGCTTGCATAGAGAGTGCTTTTACCCGCTGAGCCATCTTACTGGCCCACCTGTATTGTGGGATGTTAGTTTAAGGTGTGTTACTTTTATTTACATATGGAATGTTTAATGATGCAAAGATGTGTGGCTTTCTTTATCTTGCATTTATTTAACTCTGTGTTACTCTGCCTGTCTAAAACACCTGATTTGTCTAATATAGAGCTGTATGGCCAATAGCAACGCAGGAGAGAGAAATAGATGGGGATGCCAGGCAGAGAGAATAAACGAGAGAAGGAAGGGAGGAGGGGGGAGGAGGACTCCAGGGGTCAGCCACATAGCTGCCCAACTAGATATGGAGTAAAGAGGAAAGAGAGGTATATAGAATAGAGAAGGCAAAATCCTGGAGACAAAAAAAAAAAAAAAAAAAGCCAACTACATGGCTGTTTAAATTGAAGATGTCTAGGTTGACAGTTTTTCCCCAGCCCTTTGTAGAAACCATTTTAATTGTTCCCCACTCCCCAGCTTTTAATACGAGTTGTCACTGGGTGATAGGACTCAAACGCAGGTCAAGAGCAGCCTGTGTTCTTGACCCCTGAGGCATCTCTTCAGCCACGCAGCAAGCACTCTTAATCTCGGAGCTGCCTCTCCAGACCATCTTATTTTCAGAGCCAGGGTCTCTCGTTGAACCTGCAGCTCACTGGTTCAGCTAGCCTGGCTGGCCGGCGAGCCCCAGGGAGCATGTTTAGTGTACGGAGTACCCAAATGTCAAACCTAAGTCTGCTCCAAACAGTCATCCGCATAGTTGTTCTTCCCTGGCCTCCCACCTACGCATACTAGGCTCTAATGCCCTGGGGAAGCTGGGCCATCCCTTGTGGACCACAACCCAGCCTGACATTTCAGGTCTGTGGCTGTCCGTAGAGTCTTCTAACTCTGCCGGGCCAGCATGAGTCACCCCAGCTAGAGTCTGCTGAACTGTGGCCACCATGCCACCTTCCCATCTCTAATAGAGAAGTTCATGTACACCCACTTCTTCTTTTTGAGGGCCTTGATTTGAGATTTAGACAAGGTTATCATGGTGTGGACAGACATGGTGTTTCTCTATGGCATCCTTGTCTCCAGTTGGCCATCATTCTCAGCTGGGCTTTGAGAGGCATGAGGTGGCGGGAGGCTGAGTGACTGCAAATGTGTGGTGATTAACCTTGATTGTCAACTTGATGAGATTTGGAATCACCATGGAAACAAACCTCTGGGGATGTCTGTGAGGGACCTTCTAGACAGGGCTAACTGAAGAGAGACAAATCTACCCTAACTTCAGGTAGCATTGTTGTAAGGACTGGGGACTTTGAACTTTATAAAAAGGAGAAAGTAGCTGGGCAGTGGTGTTGCACACCTTTAATCCCAGCACTTGGGAGGCAGAGGCAAGTGGATCTCTGTGACTTTGAGGCCAGCCTGGTCTACAGAGCGAGTTCTAGGACAGCCAGAGCTACGTAGTAAGAACCTGTCTCTTAAAACAAACAAACAAACAACAACAACAAAAGACAAGTGACCTGAGCACCAGTCCTCACTTGTGCTTTCTGACAGTGGACACAGTGTGGCCAGCTGCTCACACTCCTGCCCCCAGGCCCTCCCCGCCATGATGACCCGTACCTTCAAACTGTGAGCCAAAGCAAATGCTTTCTCCCTTAAGTTGCTTCCGGTCAATTATTTGATCCAAGTTTAAGACAAACAACAAGAGGAAGAAAAGAAACATAACTAAAACTTGGGGAGTAGAAAAGGGTTGGAGGAGAAAGCTCTAGAATTGGTGGGAGGGGCGGGAACTATTACACAACTCTAAGATTATTGGGTTACCCAATTTAGCGCATGGATTGTACTGTGTGTGACGTGTATCTCAATAAAGTTGTTATTTCAATAAAAGCAGCGAGTGTTGACTTACGCAAGGGGTTTCGGGTTGGCTGTGGGACGGGATTCCGGTGTCTAATGGAAGGTGGGATGGGGCTCAACAGTTTGTTACTCATATGCCTTATTTGCCAAGGGAACCAGTCCTGGGGACAGAAGGCGGGAAGAGCCTCAGCCCAGATCTCTGGACACATTGTCCCAGTTTACCTTGAACCCTCGTTCCTTCTGACTAACAATATAACGTGGCTTCCATGGGTGACAGATCCGTTGAGCAACATTTTTTTTTCATGCTGTCCTGTCCTGCCCTGCCTGGTGAGAATGAGCGTTGCTCCCCCAGGGACTGTCTCGTTTCCAAGAAGGCGGCCTGGGAGGACCCAGATTGCACAGAGGGACAAGATGTTTGGTTCTCTGGAAAAGAGGGGCGGGAAATTGAACCTGACACCTGGCAAGGCCCACAGGCTGGGCAACAAGCTGGGGAGGTTGGCCTATACTCCACACCAGGGTTGGCTAGGCCAGCACCTCGCCTGGGGTCTTGGCAGAGGCCAGGATGGGCCAGCCCTGGTTGGTGGGGTGTGTGGCACGGCTGGCAGATCGCCCACGGGGAATGAAAAGACTCAGGAATTAGTCATAGCGGGTCTGACAGTGTTTTGTGTGTTGATGTTCACAATAAGAGAGAGGTTTGTAGGCTCTTGCCAGAGACTGTGATTCCCGGTGACGGCCTGAGAACGCACACTTGGGCCCCTTCTAGAATCTTCTTGCTGCCATTGCCTCTACTCTTGCTGCTAGGAAGGAACCTAAGCACCTTGGGCTATGAGGTGTTCATCAAATCCAGCAGCCCCACAGCCTGGAACAGCTTACAGTTGACATCCACATGTCTTTCTGTTCTCTTAGTTTCATTCTCTGACACCTTAGTGGGGTCCCACCTCCTGCCCACGATAACCTCAGTGGCTCTGAGCCACTCTGCATCCATGCCGAAGGGCCTCTGCTAACCCACGTGACTACGGTCACAGGCTTGCTGTCTTCCTGGAATAAGAGGGCCTGTCTCCAGGTTCTACTCCTGACTCCAGCAACCAAGCCCCAAGTCTGGTCCTTTCTGGGTTGACAATGCCAGTTGGACTGAGCATGCTCAGTGCTTCCCTCAGATTATGTAAGGACCATCTTCTTTGACCTGCAGATAAATGCTCATCAGAGACACTGACTGGGAAGAGAGTCTTCTAGGAATAACACGCAGAGAGTCCACACCTTGCTGGGGTGAGCATCCATGTTTAAAAAGGGGGCCTAGGTCAAGGATATTACTCTGAGACACTCTTCTCAAAGTGACTGTTCTCACCATTGACATCACCTCCCTGTCCTCAGCAGCAGCACCACCAACATGGTCACCAATATTGGCATCATTCCATCACTCACTCCACTCAAGTCCCTCTCATCACCTCCACACCTACCATCACCTCCATATTCACACCTACCGGCACCTCCATATTCACACCCACCCTCGCCTCCACCTTCACACCCACCCTCACCACCTCACATGCACCCTCGCCTCCACCTTCACACCCACCCTCGCCTCCATATTCACACCCGCCCTCACCTCCATATTCACACCCGCCCTCGCCTCCATATTCACA
>NC_022010.1:22797481-22798302 GCF_000317375.1 Microtus ochrogaster
CCCTCACCTCCATATTCACACCCGCCCTCGCCTCCATATTCACACGCACCCTCGCCTCCACCTTCACACCCACCCTCGCCTCCATATTCACACCCACCCTCACCTCCATATTCACACCCACCCTCGCCTCCATATTCACACCCACCCTCACCTCCATCTTCACACCCGCCCTCACCTCCATCTTCACACCCATCCTCGCCTCCATATTCACACCCACCCTCGCCTCCATATTCACACCCACCCTCGCCTCCACCTTCACACCCACCCTCACCTCCACCTTCACACCCACCCTCACCTCCATCTTCACACCCGCCCTCACCTCCACCTTCACACCCACCCTTGCCTCCACATTCACACTCACCCTCGCCTCCATCTTCACACCCGCCCTCACCTCCACCTTCACACCCACCCTTGCCTCCATATTCACACCCACCCTCACCTCCATATTCACACCCACCCTTGCCTCCATCTTCACACCCACCCTCACCTCTATATTCACACCCATCCTCGCCTCCACATTCACACCCACCCTTGCCTCCACATTCACACTCACCCTCGCCTCCATCTTCATACCTGCCCTCACCTCCACCTTCACACCCACCTTTACCTCCACATTCACACCCACCCTCGCCTCCACCTTCATATTCACCTTTACCTCCACATTCACACCCACCCTCACCTACACCTTCACACCCACCCTCACCTCCATCTTCACACCCACCCTCGCCTCCATCTTCACACCCGCCCTCACCTCCACCTTCACACCCACCCTCGCCTCCATCTTCACACCTGCCCTCACCTCCACCTTCACACCCACCCTC
>NC_022010.1:22798402-22815930 GCF_000317375.1 Microtus ochrogaster
GCCCTCACCTCCACCTTCACACCCACCCTCACCTCCATCTTCACACCCGCCCTCACCTCCACCTTCACACCCACCCTCGCCTCCATCTTCACACCCGCCCTCACCACCTCACACCCACCCTTGCCTCCACCCTAGTCTTCCTCTTCACCTCCACCCATCCTCACCTATAGCATCTGTTCATTGCCACAGTTGGCACTTTTAATGCTACCATCTAATCCCAGACTCCTGACACTACTAAATACTGGGTCTGGGAGCCTATGTCTCACATCTCCTCATGCGCTGGAATTCTTCCCTTGAATAGTGATGCGGATCAGATGGTGGATATCAGTGCTCACGGTCTCTGTGACCAAGCAACTAATGTCAGAGAGCCCATGATGTGTAACTCACTGTCAGGGACAACTGTGGGGTCATATGCTCTAGAACCCAGGAGTTCATCCTCCACGTGTCTGATCTTAGAGAAATCATGTGACCCAGGGAAGAGCCACAGATTGAGTCAGCTTCTGGGTGTATTTATTCTAGGTCTTTCTTCCTTCTAAAAAAGTAAGAGCAACGATTGTTCCCTCCACAGAGACAGAGCGTGAAGCACGTCTCCAGTCTGCACTGAGCGAGGCCTGCACCGTGGAGCGGCAGTCTCGGACCTCCCAGGGTGTTCCAGACCTCCTCCTCTCAGCACAGAGACCGGAGGAAGCTGCTCGCTGTCTCGGCTAAGCTGCTCTCCCCTCGTCTATAAACAGAGGATCAACAATGAAATCTACCTCTTGAGACTGCCATGGGGATTAACTGAGCCCATGCAGGTTCTGTCCTGGTATTAAATTCTCATCAGTGAGCCAGACTCACCGTGGGCCGGGTGGGTGGGGGATGTAAAAATGCAATTCTACTTCCCAGTTAGGGTCAGCGGAGACAATGGCACAAGATCATCAGTTGGAAGGGAGCCACGCCATAAGTCCGGTTACAGTCTCAGCTCCTCGCAACATAGGAGTATGAGGGATATGCCAGATTGTCAATACTTAATCCAGATCCTGTAGTTCATGGCCCGGGGCAGAGGAGGAGGAAGTGGATGGACTGGGAGGAAACGGACAACTCCATCCCCAGAAAAGGGACTCAACAGAAAGTGTTTGGTGGATCTGGGGCAAGAATCTTGGAAAAATTTTTAAGCAGTCAGGGAGTCAGGATTAGAAAACCAAGGATGAGGACAGGCATCCAAGAGGTCATATCTAAGCACAAAGAGGGAGAAGAGTATCTTCGCATGAGGCACTGTGTGTGTGTGTGTGTGTGTGTGTGTGTGCGCGCGCGCATGCACACGCACCAAGGTGGGATCAGAGGACAGCCTCAGGTGTTGGTCCTCAAGTAGCACCCACTTTTTCTCCTCTTCAGACAGGCTCTATCACTGGCAGGGAACTTACCAATTCCACAGGCTGCCTGGCTAGCGAGCCCCAGGGATGCTTGCATCTCTGCCCCAAACTCTGTGTCACCACACCTAGAATTCAGGTGCCCTCAAAGGCCAGAAGAGCTGGAGTTACAGGTGGCTGTGAGCCAGCTGTCATGGGTGCTGGGACTTGAACTCAGGTCCTCTAGCAGAGCAGTATGTATCCTTCAACTGCTGAGCCATCTCTCCAGCCAGGGTTCTGGGAGTCAAACTCAGGTCCTTACGCTTACACAGTAAGTACGCATCTCACCGGCTGAGCTTCCTCCCTTCTCAAAACCTTCTTGTTCCGAGAGTCATGTCCAGGAGCCCTACCAAGAGCCCTTCCCTAGAGGAGGTCCTCAGGAACCAACAAACTGACAGTGTTGGGATTTCTGGCGGTGACACTTCAGGAGAATATCCCCCTTGCACTGAATGAAGCCATGAATTGTCTTCCACTCACTTGTGCCCAAAGCTGCTGGAGCAGTGTCTCGGTGGTTCAGAGGGTTTTCTGCTCTTCCGGAGGACCAGAGTTTGGTTCCCAGCATCCACATTGAGAGTCTCATGACTACCAGTGACTCCAGGGGCTCTGTCGCCCTCTCTTGGCCTCTGCAGGTACCTGCATGCACATGAGCATAAGTGATATATAACACACAGAGACACATAAGTAAAAGAAGTACATCCACTTTTAAAGCTGCCCTCCTTGTCATTACGTCACTGAAGGAACCTGAGGCATGGAGTGGTTAAGTAACTTGCCTGAGGTACACAACGAGACAGCTAGGGTTGGTCAGAAGCCCATCTGATGGGAGACACACATTTGCGCCAGGGCCCACGGGGAAGGCGATGAGCTGGCTGGTGTTCTGGGGAGGAGGAGATGGAAAACAAGATGAGCAGCTGGTGTTGAAGCCAGCCACCAACAGGCCAGGGCTCCCTGCCACCCACAGTCTAGCCAACTGCTGCCAGGGCCTGCTGCCGGCTGCACCACGGGCAGCCAGCACGCCTAGGTTCCTTGGGCTTCGCTCTCTCCCCTTAGGCCTGGCATAATTCCCCAAATCATGGGCCTGGATGCTCCAAATAGCAGTTTCCAAGTAAGTCCAGAGTTTGCAGCGAGCCGCTTCCAGCACGGGCCTGAGTTGTTTCTTCATGGATCGTCAGGGCTCCATTGAACAGGGGGTAAGAAGCCTCCATGAAAATAACATACACGTTATTTGGGTTGAGACGCAGGCATCCACATGGGCCCAGATAAGGTCTTACTCCTTTTTCAGCTTTCCATTGCCCTCCTGGGGCAGACGTGGGAGTCAGGTGAGGCTCAGTGTGGGAGAGAGGAACCAGGACCTGGTAACCAAGTGCACTTTGGGAAGGCATTTCTAAGTAGGCAAAGAAGTGAGGTTCCACATACTGAAACATCCCCAGGACACTCTTCTTCTGCACCCCACAACATGCTGCTCCCCACACCTTGTCTTGCCTCCACAGGTGAACCTCACGCCACTGCCTGCTCCTATGTCCCACTTTCCCCATGGCTCCCAGATCCACCCTCCCACTAAACTAAAACCACAATTCCCAAGTCGATGTGTTCACATTCTTTCTCCCCACGCTTCTTTTTCTTCTCCCCCCTCTTCCCTTTATTCTCTTCTGTCTCTCTCCCTTTACCCTCTTCCCCATCTCTCTTACTCTGCTCTCTCTCCACCTCATCTCCCCATTCCCTGCACATGCGAACCTAAGCTTGATCCTAACACCCGTGTAAAAAGCCAGATGGAGGGCTGGAGAGATGGCTCAGAGGTTAAGAGCATTGCCTGCTCTTCCAAAGGTCCTGAGTTCAATTCCCAGCAACCACATGGTGGCTCACAACCATCTGTAACAGGGTCTGGTGCCCTCTTCTGGCCTGCAGGCATACACACAGACAGAATATTGCATACATAATAAATAAATAATTAAAAAAAAAAAGCCAGAGGGAATGGCTCATGTTTGCGATCCCAGCCTGGGGAGGCAGAGGCAAGAGGACACCTGGGAATCTCCAGCCAGCTAGGCTAACCTAGTAAAGTTCATAACAGTGAGAGACCCTGCACAGAAAAAAAAAGACACTGGTGCCTGTGGTTATCTTCTGGTCCACACATATACATATACACACAGACACACCTGTATACATACATGTACACATAATACATGCATGTACACATACACACACAACACACGTGCGTGAGTGCGCATGCACGCGCGCACACACATACACACACACCCACATCTACCTAAAACCCTTGCAGGATATGCAGCAGCTGATGGAATCTTGGAGGAAAGAAGAGGCAGGGGTAACTGGTGTCTGTCAGGGACAACCTGGGTGCTGACCTCGGTGGAAGCTTCACCTGGAGTAGCACGGTCCTGCGCTGCTCGGATTTGAGTTTAATCTCGAACCTCTTCCTAGCTATGCATTCTGGATAAGCTGCTGACCCTTGTGTTAGTCACTCTCACTGTAACAAAATGTCTGACCGAGTAACTTAAACAAGGATTCATTTGGGTTTAGGGCTTCAGAGTCTAGGGTTGGCGGTCACGATTGCTTTGAAGTTCAGTGACCAGGCACAACACTGTGGCAACCAGCATGTGGGGAAAGCTGTTCACTTCTTGCTGACCCAGAAACAGAGAGGCAGAGGAGGGAGCCTGGAAAAACAGATGGCCGCTGCAGGCATAATCCCAGTTCTACTTCCTCCAACTAGATCCCACTTCCAGAAGTTTCTGTCACCTCCCAATAATGCCATCAAATTATGAATCTACTAAGAGATTCATCCATTGGTTAGATCGGAGTCCCCATGATCCAATCACATCTCAAAGGTTGGGTCCACACCACTTGGTGGCTCCCAACTGTCCGTAATTCCAGTTCCAGGAAATCCAGTGCCCTCATCGGGCCACTGCGGACACCAGACACATAGACAGGGTACAAACATACACACAAGCAAAATACTCAAACACATAAAATTAATTAATTAATTAATTAATCTTCAACAACAACAAAAAATATTGAATTGTGTTCACTACTGCTTCTGCTCTCTGATGCCGATGCCCTCTCTCTCCCCGAGCTCTAACTGAAGGAAAAGGGGTTAAGTAAAGAGATGTCCATACCATGGTTGGTATAAAGCAGACTGCCCACAAATTCACCAGTGGTGAAGCAGCCAGAAAACACCAGGCTACAAAAGCTGCTCACAAGAGTGCATCCCCTATTGAAGGGGTGAAGAAAGCTCATCGTGGCAGCCCTGGTACTGTTTGCACCCCATGAAATCAGATGCCATCCGAAGTTCCCTGATTTCTGACCTGCAAACTCCCCTCCCGGCATCTGATGTGAGAAATTGCTCAGGACTTCAAAACAGATCTGCCATCCCAGAGTGCAGCTCTTGGCGTTTTGTAAGAGGCAAGCGAGGCCTATCTTGTTGACCTTTTGGAAGACACCAACCTGTGTACTATCTGTGCTAAATGTGTAATGGTTATGCCAAAAGCTATCCAGCTGGCATGCCGCATTCTCTGAGACCAGGCTCAAGAGTCCACTATGAGGGGAAAGACTTTATTCTAATAATAATAATATTATTAATAAAATTTAGTTCTGAATGTTAGATATTTTCCATGGTGTCAAAAGGTACCTGAGTATGCAGTTGAGAGTGGGAAAATAAAGGACAGAAATCAGGTATTGGCAGGTTTTCCATTTTCATTTATGTATGAATTTTTAATAAAAATGCACAATGTAGAGCGTTAATGCAAGTTAAAATGTTTGGTGAACACATTCAGCAATTCAACTTGATAACAATTATAAATAAATCTGGTAAAATTTTCTGGACAATTTCATCATTTGGATTTTAAAAAATAAGTAAATTTTTTATTGATGGCAACTAAATGGTGTTTGTAGTGTTTTTATCATAGAGTAGATTCATCTACTCACCATCCACTTCTCTGAGTTATCCCACGTGCAAGTATATATTAATGTTATCTGTCTTCTGTACTGCTCCGGTAAGTCTACTATTTAAATACGTTAAACTATATAAAGATTGAGTACACAGACTTGGGACCAACGCCTTAACACATGAGCCTTTCAGAGAACACTTTGTAGCTATATGAGTTAATTATTTTATTGCTATGACAGAATGCCTGGCAAAAGCAACTTAAGGAAAAGAGGGTGTTTTGTTGTTGTTTTCTTGGCTCATAGTTTGAGAGGATACAGTCCATCATGGCTGGGAGGGCGTGGCAGCAGGAACATGAGGCGGCTGGTCACATCATAACCACAGTCAGGAAGCAGAGAGAGATGGGTGTTGGTGTTCAGCTCACTTTCTTTTAATTTAGTCCAGGACCCCAGGTCATGGGATGACAATGCCCACATTCAGGTTGGGTCTTCCCTCCTTGGTTATTCCAATCTAGAAATCCATCACTGACAGCCCAGAAGTTCTTTTCCACACTGATCATAAATGCCATCAAGCTGACAATCACGATCAGCTGTCACAGCATCCAAACCTCTATGCCCCCCATCTACAAAGTTAGGTGTGGGAAATAAGGAGACACACAGTGACTCCTCATTGCCTTCCCCCTTTAGGGAGTGTCTGTTTCATGTAAGACTTAAAGAATTCCTTAAAGAATCGGGGAGCTGGGTCACTCCTAGTCTGAAGACACCCTGACATATCCCTGTGGAGAAGTGATGGGAACTGGGTAATTGCCAGGGTCTCTGCTCTGCAAGAAGGTAAAAGGACCTCCTGCCAAAAAACTATTATGGGATCCTCCCCTCTACACTCCTCAGGTAGCGAGGCTGCAAAGTCATGGCGGGGACGTGTTTACCCCTAAGCCCAACACTGTAGTGGGCACTGCCTGGACATGGGCTTCCTGAGGTTGGAAGCCTGTTTGCCCAGTGCTGGTTGATGGTGCCTGAAAATGACACCCACACCCACACAGAGACCTGACGAGTGGGAACTCCACCCTAGTGGTTTTAGGGTGTCAGAGATCATGGCTCTTGGACCCTTATCTGAGTTTCCAATGGCTCTTCCCAGCCATTTGTATGCAATTCTGCCAATCGCCTGTGATACTGATGTTTAGGGAGTTGCTAGAGAATATAACTGGGAGAGTTAACTAACAAGGGTTCCATCTACATGGGTATAGGGAAGCCATCATCTATGCTGGGTGAAGATTTTCCACAGGAGCTGCTTTAAGGTCCCCCACGCTCCTGCTTGTAACCCTTCACCATGCTCTTGTAGCTAAAGTCCAATAAATGCACTGGCTTCCCAAAGCCAGAGAACTTAGGTAGAATTGCTCTTTTTTACTGGAACCCTGTGAGGGTGTTCCTTCCCTCCAGGAAAAGAATTCTCACAGCATGAGCTGCTTTGGTGTACCCACAACCTCCACCCTCACTCTCCACCTGATGCTCCGCCCACACTCTCCTCCTTATGCTCCACCCACACTCCTGATGCTCCACCCACACTCTCCTGATGCTCCACCCACACTCTCCACCTGATGCTCCGCCCACACTCTCCACCTGATGCCCCACCCATACTCTCCTCCTGATGCTCCGCCCACACTCTCCACCTGATCCCCCACCCACACTCTCCTGATGCTCCGCCCACACTCTCCTGATGCTCCGCCCACACTCTCCTGATGCTCCGCCCACACTCTCCTGATGCTCCACCCACACTCTCCACCATCTTACTCAGCCTCACATCCAAATAAATCTCCTTTGAGGAAACTGACTGCCATATTCCATCCATAGCTTTTTTGCAGGCACAGATTTTTTTTTCTTCTTACCCCTTCTCAGTAACTTAATTTTTGTTTTTATTGATTTCCATCAACATGGTTGTGTTTCTTGCCCAGGCTAGGGTGGAGAGTGCAAGAACATTCTAGAAAGAAGTGTCAGGAGTTCTTTTGGGGGAAGGCATAACCCTACAAGGTATTTTTTGGAGGGTGGGATGGGGAATTGAGGAGTGGAATAGAAAAAAAATAGCAAATAAGAAAGTCAGATGCACCTGCTGCAAGTTGCGACTGGTCCTCCACCCTGAAGACCCTGGGTGGGATGGCAGGATGGAGCAGGTTAGTAGGCAGTGGCTAGACTTCACTGGTTCGAGGCCTCTGGTTTCTGCTACACTACAGCTGGGCCCTCACTGGGACTCGTCTTGGTTATTCTGCTGTTGCCCTGGGCCGTGGAGATCCTGCAGCTTTGGGTCTGCAGGACAGGTCCCTTCACATGCTCAAGTGGATCACAGATGGGGTGGGTATTGGGATGAGCCAACCCATAACCCTGGTTCTGGGCCTGGGTTGCAGGGTTGCTCAGCCCAATAGCTATTCCTTTTCCTCACCACCAGGGTGAGCGGGTGAGCTCTCCACACTGCTCGGTGGGCTCACCCCTTGCAGAGATGAGCAAGGGGTGGGGCCAGTTCCCCTACTTTCATGTTCTCGGGGTCAGATCTCCCATATCTACCCCTTCAGGGCCCATTCTACTGTGCTGCCCCGATGGCACAGGGGCCACTCTCCCAAGTGCTGCAGCTGATCAGGGGCAGGACTAGCTCTCCCTCTCTTCTGACCTCAGGGGTAGCTCTCCCACTTGTCCCAGGCATTGATGGACTGTTGGGGGGTGGGGAGGAGAAGGGATGATATCTCTCTCCTGCCCATGCTATCACATGACAGGTGAGTAATGGGGACAACTCTTCCATGCTCACAGTATCAGGGCTGGTTCACCCGCACCTCTGCCAATGGGGTTGGCTCTATTGTGCTGCCCATGTGAGGTGCAGGGCCTGCTCTCCCGAGTGTTACAGTTGGTGGTGAGCAGGAGCAGCTCTCGGGGCCTTTAAAGGTTATAACCTCACCTAGTTCCAGCTGATCTCTGTCCCCCCATGCTGCCACCCCTTCCCCCCATTCTCCCTACACTCTCCCCCCTACCCACCATGCAAATGCTCCTTGCTCCACAGGATTGCTACCATGAATTCTGTCTGTCTTCCCCACTAGGACAGATAGAACCCTTTGAAACCGTGAGCCAACATATACCCTCCTACCCTGGAGTTTCTACTCATCTATGCTCTGGGATTATGAGAGTGTGCACCACACCTAGCTTTTTTCTTTTAATGTCCTCTCTAGAGACTAAACTCAGGCTCCAACTGTACAGACGAAGCGCTTGAACAACTGAACCATCTCCCAGCTATTAACCTCCTTAGTTCTGTCCATGTGTGATTGTAGCCATGTAAATGCATGACAGGGGACCAGATGGGACACACGGTGAAGTAGAAAGAGAGAGGTGATAGGGACATGCCACAGCACACACACTGAGAGAGGAGGACAACTTTGTGGAGTTGGTTCTCTCCTCCTACCTTTAGGTGGGCTCTGGAGATCAAACTCCGGCTTGTGTCATCTGGATTGTGTAGTGGTGAAGTACCTTTACCACTGAGCCACCCCCTAACCCAAGATCTGGAGGCAGAATTTGAGAGTAGGGTGGTAGAGAGGGAGTTCTGTGCTTGTCACCTAGGAATGGGGGCATTCTGTGACATGGAGTCAGGACAGACAAAAGGCCAACAAGAAGAGAAGAACTCAGAAGACCTTCCCCTGCCCAGAGCCCACCTGTCCAGCTCAGCTCCCCAGCGCTGAACCTCCTTTCTGTCCAATCACCCTTCAACTCAAAATAACCATCTGGAATTTTCCAGGTACAGAGTCTCCTCAAAGGCCCTGTTGTAGTTCTCTGGGCCACCACCTCCAACCACCCCCAGCGGTTCTGTAGGCTCCAAGATTAAGTCCCCTGGAACACTGGGCCCTCCTCTCAGCGGGGGCAATGACCAAGAAAAGAGAGAGACAGGCCTCCCGGTGACCCCCGTTCACCTCTTCCTACTCCCCACCAATCTCCAGACACATTTGCGATTTATCTTTCTCTGTTGTTTATTGTGCTGAGTCCAAGCCTCCCGGCCAACTCCCGAGCTTCACGGGCCAGCCACGGCCCAGCCCGAGACGTCTGTCCCAGCCAAGCCTGGAGCAGCCCCCCACCCGACGTCCCCTCAGCTGCCCCCGAGCCAAGCAGGCCCTGAGCTCTGGCCTGGCCGGACGTCTTCCTTTATGGAACCCCAGGGCCTGTCTCCTCTATTGTCTGCTCGTGTTTACTGGCTTGTTCGTGTTTGCCTCATGATTTTATTCTGGGTGACGCCCCAGTTTGGAAGGGGCCTGCATGCCATCCTGCTGAGGCGCTCCATCGCCTGGGCCCTGGGCTCCTCATCCATCATCCCCCAAGCCTTACAGCCATGGTGCTGAGAGGAAGGGCCTATCCCCCAGAGACAAGCTGGTTAGAGAGGTGCTCTCGTTTGCAAGATGGAAGAAGTGTGTGCATGTGCACCAGAGCAAGCGTGCATTCAAGCCGGTGTGTTTGTGCATGCACATGCGTGCCTATTAGGGTTTGAAGGAGGCTCTACACCCCCGGGGCCCACTGACAACTCCCCAGCCTGGAGTGCCAAAGACAGACACCGGAGGCCAGGCCTGGCTTCCTCCCCGACACAGAAATATGGCTTCAGCCAACTTTTCTTCACTTCTCAGGATCTCAATTTTCCCTTCAGGAAAAAAGAGGTTTTGAGCATAGCCTAATGATGTAAGGTTTTCATCTCTGCTTCTTGGGAGGCTGAGGCAGGAGGATCATAAATCTAAGACCAGCCTAGGTAACTTAGCAAAACTCTAGCTGAATTTTAAAAAATCATTTTATTAGCCTGGCGGTGGTGGCACACGCCTTTTATCCCAGTACTCGGGAGGCAGAGGCAGGTGGATCTCTGTGAGTTCAAGGCCAGCCTGGTCTACAAGAGCTAGTTCCAGGACAGGCTCCAAAGCTACAGAGAAACCCTGTCTCAAAAAAAAATTATTTTTAAATGGAGCCTGGCAAGATGTCTCAGAGGGTAAAGAGGCTTGTCTCTAAGTCTGGTGACTGGGGTTCGATCCCCAGAAGCCATGTAAATGTGGAAGGGGAGAAAGAACTGTAGCATGAGTTCTAATAGGTATTATGAATAAAACCTGGAGTCGGATTAGGGGAAAATACTGACCTCTACACATGCCTATGACACAAACATGCACTTCCCTAATGCATGCACACACGCGTAAATAAATCAATAAATGCTTACAAAATGGTCGGGAACGTACTGAGTGGTAGAGTCCCCACGTAGAATCCTCCAGTGTGGGGCTGAGGACATGGCGTGGTAGAGCACCTGCCTAGAATTCTCCACTAAGGAGTCGGGGACCTTGTCGTGGCCCCGTTTTAGGGTGCTTGTGCTGTTGAGCTCTGGGCTGAAGCTCCCTCTCTCTCTCTCTCTTCTGTTCCCCAGCAGAAAAAGAGAGACAGAGAGAGACAGAGAGCCAACCAGTAGGAGGAGATGGTGATCCCAGAGCCAGGAAAAGAGAGCATGGTTGTCAGAACTAGAGGACCTCTGCCCTGAAGGCAGGGGCTGGGGTGTGGAGGACAGTAGCTCACACACTGATCTTTACAGTGTGTTGACAGTCTGACAAAGCACAGGCTACTTTCTAACCATATTACCGTCACTGAAGAAGAGAGTCCTGGAGTCCGACTATGGTAGCCAGATGACCACCTACTGGGCTACTCCAAAGCAATCTGCAAACTGGAACCACTAGGGCTCCACCCTTCAGAAAGGACTGGCTTCCCAGAGTAGCCCTGGTCCACCAGAGCTGCCTCTGTGGTCCTGCCTGACACCCCAGGGATCCCGGCTCGCACCATGTCTAGGAGTCTGGGAACTGAGGACCAACCTTCTGGGGTTGCCTGAGCAAATGAGAGGAGCAGATGACTGAGGTTGAGAAGTACGACCATTAAGAATGTGGAGTCCACAAGGAGACAGCATCATCCTGGTTTCTAGACTGCCACTAACCTATTTTCATCGGCCTCAGGGTTGATGGTGCAGATGTATACAAAAAGCACCTGTAAAACCGAGGAGATGGCATCATGGGTTAGATGCTTGATCTGCAAGCACGAAGACCTGAGTTCAAATCCCCAGCACCTCTGTAAAAACCCAGGCACGGCTATGCATGCTTGGGACCCCAGTACCCGAGAGTGGAAACAGACAGATCCCGAGAGCTCGCTGGCCAGGCATCCTAGCCAAACTAGTGAACTTCTGGTTCAAAGAAATACTATCTCAAACCGATGAGGCAGGGAGAGATGAAGACATCCTCCACCCTGCGCTGGTTTCTGCATGCTTGTGCATGGTTTGGTGCACACACACACACACACACACACACACCTCTGTCCACATGCATGTAACATTTATTCCCTAAAGTCCCCAGGAATTTTCTCCTTTGTAGACTGACTCATCGTGTCCCTGCTGAGACATTTCCCTTCTTTGTTTTGTATCTTCGGTGTTTGTGTTCCTGCATTCCAATACATGTGTATAGGTGTGCGTGAACAAGTGTGCGCGTGCGTGAAGATGACAGATGTCACCTTCAGCTTCTTCCTCAGTCACTCTTCACCTTCTTTACTGGTTTAAGATCTCTCTCTCTCTCTCTCTCTCTCTCTCTCTCTCTCTCTCTCTCTCTTTTTCCTGAGACAGGGTTTAGCTCTGGCTGCCCTGGAACTTGCTTTGTAGACCAGGCTGGCCTCAAAACACAGAGACCTGCTTCTGCCTGCTAAGTGCTGGGATGAAAGGCATGAAACTCACCCCACTCCACTCTCAGATTTATTTTTATTTTTAATTGTGTGTGTGTGTGTGTGCGTGTGTGTGTGTGTGTGCATGCGCACACACTCACACACGTGCACAAAGAATGAAGGTGCCTGTGGCCAGAAGATGGAGTTAGATCTCCTGGAACTGGATTTGCAAGTGGTTATGAGGCATTCCATGTGGGTGCTGAGAACTAAAAACAGGTCCCCCACAAGAGGAGTATGCAATCTTGACAGCTGAACCATCTCTCTAGCCCCTCTGCCTTCTTTTTAGAGACAGGTTTTCTTACAGAACCTGGAGCTCACTGATTGGATTATGTTGACTTGCCAGTGAGCCCCCAGGATCCATGTGTCTCCCTCTCCCAGGCACGGGAGGCAAGCACCAGACACAGCTTTCTATATTAGCTCTGGAGACTGAACTCGGGTCCACTGATGCTTGTGTGACAAGCACTTCCCTGACTAGGTCTTCCCCCAGTCCCCTTTCTTTGTTTCTATCATCTTCTACCAAGATACATCTTGCCTATAATAAAAAACATAGATCTAAGATGAAGGTGCAAGATTGGAAGTTACAGACCAGCCAAGGCTACATAGCAAGACCCTACAAAAAGAAAAAAAAAAGAAAATCAAAAGAATCCATATTGTCAGGGCTGGAGAGATGGCTCAGTGGTTAAGAGCACTGATTGTTCTACCAGAGGTCCTGAGTTCAATTTCCAGCAACCACATGGTGGCTTATAACCATCTCTAATAAGATCTGTTGCCAACTTCTGGCCTGCAGGGACACATGCAGGCAGAACATTGTATATATAATAAATAAACAAATCTTTAAAAAACATCCATATTGTCTTCATTAGTTTTTATTGTCATCGTTACACAATCTATCGTCACCTGAAAAGAGGGGACTTCAGTGGAGGAACTGCCTCAGTCAGACTGGTGAATGGACACGTGTGTCAGGAATTAGGGCTGCAGGAGGCCCAGCCCACTGTGAGCAACACCATCTCAAGGGCAGGTGGTCCTGGGCTTTATAAGACATCAAGCTGAGCAAGCGAGCAAACAGCGTCCCTTCATGGTTCCTGCCCCAGCGTTCTGCCTGAGTGACTTCCCTCTGAGCTGGATTGTTTTCAGGGAGGACAGGGCGAAGCGAAGGCGTTCCTTGCTGCTTCGGCCATGGTGTTTATCACAGCAACAGAAAGCTGACTAGAACCTCTATCAGTGTAAGTTATACTCTCATGGAGACAGACTTTCATCATTCTAGAAAGTTCTCTCAGGTCTATCCCTAATCCACCCACAGATTCCAATGTGATCAATCACCATAGGTTAAATTTGAAGCTCACAGTGTCTTTCGATGAACAGACGTTTTCAGTTCTTATGAAGTCCAATTCATCTTGTTAGTCTTCTTCTTCTTTGGGGCTTTTTTACATCCATCCCTTCAATTATGTGTGTATGTGCACATGCCTGTGCACATCGCAGTGCATGTGTGGAGGTCAGAGGGTAGCTTTGGGGAGTCAGCTTTCTCTTTCCACCCTGTGGATCCTAGGATTTGAACTCAGGTCATCGGGCTTGGCAGAAAGCACCTTTACCCACTGAGTCATCTTGATGGCCCTAAATGTAACTTTATTGAAGGAGGAGAAGGAGGAGGAAAGAAACAGTCAAGCTGCTCTCAAAAGTGGTTATGCTACTTTACATACCTATCCAACATGAATGAGTTTACCCTCTTATTATTGAGTTGTAAATGCTCTTTATATATTCTAAACACCGCACCTTTGTTGGATGAGTGTTTTACACAAATTCCAGTCTTCGCTTTGCCTTTGTCTAAGAAACTTTAATAGTATCTTAGAAGAACTAAAATTTTCTTTTGGGGTGGTGCCCAATTTGTTTTTTTATTTTATATTCTTGCGTTTTTAAAATAATAGCCATACTATCATTTTGATTTTTAAGATTGATTTAATTCCCAGTTTATGTGTCTATGTATGCGCTTATGTGAGTTTATGTGTCCCGTGTGCATGTAACGCCTTCAGAGGTCAGAAGAGCACACTGGATCTTGGAGTCACTGATGGTTGTGAGGCACCACGTGGGTGCTGGAATTGAACCAGGGTCCTTTGCAAGAGTGGTGAACTCTCTTAGCCTCTGTCCACCTCTCCGGCCCCATTTGCTCTTTCTTTTTGCATTGTATCAATATAGCAGAAACGGTTCAAGGTCATGAGGATCTCTTCAGTGTTTTCTTCTAGAAACTTCAGTGTGTAGAGTTTACCAGTAGGGTCTGTGGTCTTTTTCCAGCTAAACAGGGGTAAGATTTGAGGTGGTGTGGCTTCCTTCTGGCTCATTCCTCTCCAGCAAAGATTAATTTTGCTAAAGTTCAAATCTCCCAGTGTCCTAGCTCTGCTTACACTGTCACCCATGAGGGAAGACATAAGCCTGCCTGTCCCAGCGAGATACATGCCACTTCCAACATTTGTCTCCCTTCACGGACAACACCACATCCCCCAGATGTGATTCGTCTCTCTGTAGCTTTGAGCATTTCGTCACATAGTTCCACTTGCCTGGAAATCCCACGATTCGGTGCTGGATGGCGGTCAATATGTCAGGCTGATGATCAACTTAACACAACCTGGAGTCTCCTAGGAGGGAACCTTGACGAGGAACTGCCTAGTCTAGCTGACCTTTGGGTATGTCTGCAGGGGGTTGTCTTGACTGTTGAAAGGTGTTGGAGGGCCCAGGTCATCCTTGGATACAGGTGTGTTTTAGACTTTCCTGGGCTCTCTCAAGAGACAATACCTCTAATAACAACCAACAAAGCCAAAGAAGCAACTTAGGGAAAGGAAGAAAGGTCTAATTTAATGCTAAGTTCCATGAGGGTGGATCTCTCCACAGTGGCAGCAGGCGGCAAGTGGGGCTCCTTGAGTATATCTCAGGGTACCAGGAAGCAGGGCCAGGTTATACATTTTTAATCCTGTTCTCCTGGAGCCTCACTTCCTCCAGATAGGCTTCCCCTCTTAAACAGTGTTCAACCTCCTGGTACAGCGCCACCTGCTGGGAAACAAGTGTTCAAACGCCGGGGCCTGTGAGGAACATTCTAAATTTAAATCGTAATATAGGCCTACAGGAGTACGGTAGAAGTGATCCCATCCCTCCTCTTGGGAAACTTGCCTAGGACCGAATGAGTGCTTGGACTCCCACGTCATTCAAGCACTGTTGGGTGTTATTGTTTTGAGACAGGGTCTCCTGTAGCCCAGGCAGGCCTTCAACTTACTAGCTGAGGAGAGCCTTGAACTCCTGTTCTTCCTGTATTCACTTCCCAAATCCTGGGATTACAAGATTGAGCTGCCATCCCATTTCCTGTAGGGCTATGTGCAAGTGTGCCGTGCAAGCATCTTAACAACTGAGCTACATCCCCAGCCCTCAGCACTTCTTTATCTTGGCCTTGGTGACTATAGCTCAGAGGACATCCAGGGCCAGCTGTGACATACATGGGTATTGCATATTATTTCTGTTTCCCCTTGTGGGGGTCTCTCATGGAAAGAAGGAGCTGGGGGAGGGGAGGGATTCAGACTATGAGATTCTGGTGATGGCAGATCCCAGAAGTTGAAGTAAATTGATTAGAAGCTCGGGATGCTGGATGCAGGGCCCATATGGGGTGTACAGAGACAAGCCCAGATGGAGATCTGTGCTCTTGAAGCCCCCTGCAAGAGGCCGCTGGGGCCCCCTCTGGCAACTGTAGGGCTCTTGCTTGCAAGATCTTCTAGCTCAGGCCAGACAAAGGGTGAGACTGAGGTCACCCAAAATCTCTAGCCTCACTCTCAAACAGCCGCCTATCTCGGGGGGACCCAGGAGGCCAAGTCAACAAGCCGAAATCATAAAATCTTGAAGGCGTTGAGCGTTTGGGCGGAAGAGCAGACACACGGAGCGGGGCCTTTCCCAGGAAGATTTTGTAGAACAAGAGAAAGAGATTTATGGGTGTCTGGGTGAAGCCGGGCTGCGGGGCAGGGTGGGGCCAGGGTCTGTTGGAGACACGGTTATTTCTCGTGCACAGGAAAGAGAGGAGAAGTGGAAATTTATTGCCTGACCCCGCAGGACTGATTTAGGATGTGTTAAATACTGTTTCTTTATTTACTTCAGAGTTCTTCCTAACAATATCATTTTGAGGAACAGGAAAGGTTGTTAATGCTTTCATAGACTTTCACTAAACTTTGAACACCCAGTTCTCTTTCCTGGGGAAAGGTCGGCAGAGAGGGGTGATGGACCACCTGGCCATGGACTTCTAGGTACAGTGGGGACTGCCCAGACCCCTCTAGCGACCCCTCAGCTCATGTCTCCAATAAGGCTCACCAGGGTGGCAGGCACATGTCTAATGGCCCCCAGACTCACAGCTTTCAAAATAAAGAGACGTCTGGTTGGCACATGCACACACAAACATACAACCGTGCATACACACACGGGTACTCTTTTCCTGATTGCCTAATTTTTCTATGAAGAGGAATGGGGAGCTTGGTTTTCTAGAACCTTCCATCTCTTCAACCTGCACTTCTCCCTTTGCACGTACATTATGTACGCATCTGTGTACACAGTTGTCAGCCTCAGCTGTCATCCTTCAGAACCCCTTGGTTTTTGCTGGTGTGTTTTTGTTTTTGTTATATTTTATGAGACAAGAGTCTTACTATACAGCCTTTCTGGCCTCAGACTCAGAGATCTTCCCCAGCTGGTAATGTAGTACCGTTTGGAATCCCAGCGCTCAGGAGATGGGGCAGAAGGGTCAGGAGAACAAGGTCATCCTCAGTTACATAGTATGTTGAAGGCTAGCATAGTTTACATGATATTTGTCTCAAAAAAAACTACAAAAAATGGGATGGGGGCATTGGGGTACAGCTCAGTTGGCAAAGTGCTTGCCCTGCAAGCATGAGTTTGAATCCCAGAACCCACATACAAAGCCAGGCAAGATGGCATGCATTTGTAATCCCAGTGCTGGGGATGTGGAGAGGGAGGCAGGTGGGTCCCTAGGGCCCTTTGCCCAGCTGAGATAGACTAATTGGCAAGTACCGGGTTGATGTGAGGCTTCCTCAAAAAAGACAAGGTGAAGGCTAACCGTGTTTCACACGCCTGTAATTCCAGCCCTCAGGAGGCTGAGGCTGCAGGCTGAGCTTTGAACTTCGCAGCAAGTTCAAAGCCAGTCTGGTATAAACAGCAAGATCCTGTCTCCAACTGTGAAGGTTGGAGTGGGGGAAATAACTCACTTGGTAAAGCATCTGCCTCATGAGCGTGGGGACCTGAGTTTCACTGGACACCTGGAGCCGTAGTAAATAAAATATAAAGCGAGAAGTTGGCCTGGCTGGGATGGCTCAGAGGATAAAGGCACTTGTTGCTAAGACTGACGAGCTTCGTTTGCCTGTTTGATCTCTGGAACCCATCATAGGAGGAGAGAACTGACTCCCCCAAATTATCCTCTGACCTCCACATGTGCATGTTGGTGCACCCACATCTCCACACACACACACACACACACACACA
>NC_022010.1:22816030-22821826 GCF_000317375.1 Microtus ochrogaster
TACACACACATACACACAAACACACACACATACACACACAAACACACACATACACACACAAACACACACATACACACACACATACACACATACACACAAACACACACACATACACACATACACACAAACACACACATACACACACATACACACATACACACAAACACACACATACACACACAAACACACACATACATACAAACACACACAAACACACACACATACACACACACAAACACACACACATACACACACACAAACACACAAACACACACAAACACACACACACTACAAAATAATTTAAAATTAGAAAATATTGGAGGTCAGGATACATGCTTATGCTCCATCTCTGGGAGACAGAGACAGGGGGATCCCTAGAGCTCACTGGCCAAGCAACCTGTCTAGCTGAATCGGTGAGCCCGAGGCCAATAAGAAATGCTGTCTCAAAGAACAAAACAAAACAGCAAGCATTTGAGGGAGACAACGGGAACCAACCGCTAGCCCCCATGTAGTGTGCATATATGTGCGAGCATGGCTACATACATGTGCACCTGCTCACAAAACACACATGCACACAAAATCCAGTTCTGAAATTGCAGCCTTGCCAAGTACTGAAGCTCAGAACAAAAGGTCTGGACACCTCCACAGGCCCAGAACCAGAGGATAAGGTTTAGAAATGGGGACTTGGGACACAGACTGGACCTACATATGTGTCTCAAGGTAAATGTGAGTTGTTATGGCTGACAAACCCCAGAGGGCCTGGGTCCTCTCTGGCCAGGGAGCCATCGGTCCCGAGGGAGGCTGCTGGCTCCCGTAGCTACTTCCCCAAGAGCCACCAGGCAGGGTCTGGATTTGGGTTGACAATAAACACAGCCTCGTGCAATGGACAGACATGGGAGGCGCCCCCCGAAATAGGCCAGAGCCTTTTGGATCAGAGCTGCGGATGAGGTGACCCTTGACTCCCTGCCAGAAAGCCACTTAGCAGCAGCCGCCGGCACACCGGAGACACCCAATCTGTCAGCACGGGCCGCGTGAGGGCCAGCGTCCAGTCCACGGCTCAGATGCAGCCCAGACAGGCTTAAGGCCCTGGCTCGTGTGTCGAGTGGACTGAGGTCACCATCCCGAGGGAGTAACCCTCACATAGTGCTGAGCTCAGGGTCCTCCAGGTCAGCTTTGACCACTGTCCACCTGCCATTCCCGCATGGGGCAGGCAGGAGCAGAAGAAGAGGACCTCTGAGCATGACATTAGAGCCTCTATCACCTCTCTGTTTCATTTTCCTAATGTATTTTAGCTATTGTCTTTTCTTTCTCCTCTTTTGGTTAAGTGCAGGTGCCTTGCAGAGGTAGGAAGCCAACCATGGGTGCCCTGCCACAGGCACCTTTCTGTCCTTTTTTTAGACTGGGTCTCTCATTGGCTTGGAGCTAGTTTGCCCATCAGCAAGCTCCAACAATCCTTCAGTTACCTCTGCTGCAGGGATTGGCAGCCTATGGGTCACACTTGCAAGGGAAGAGCTTTACTGACCCATCCTGCGGCCCTCACTTCAGAATTCTCTGGCAATGTCAAAGGTCATGGTCAATGAAGGCACCGCTTTAGGGAGTGTTCACAGGGTTACCAACTATAAGCCGAGGGACCCTCCCCTGGGACTCGGTCGGCTTCAAGCAGTGGAGAGGAGAGACGTGACTGTTTGCTAGAGTCTGAGCCGTCCAGGCGTGGCAACGCACACTTGTGAAGCCAGCACTTGGAAGACAGAGGCAGGAGGATCAGGAGTGCAAGGCCAATCTCAGCCTCGTGGCCATTTCAAGACCAGCCTAGGGGTTATACGAGACCCTGTCTAAAAACACATCTCCTTCATCGGTTTTCTGAGTGAGGTTTTCTGAGGTCAGAGCAGAGGGGATGGGATGGGATGGGAAGCGAGGACTGGGGCTGATGGGATGGCTCATCAGGTAAAAGCGATTGGCCCGCAAGCAAGCCTGGCAGCTTGAGTTCGAGCCCCAGAACCCATGGTAGAAGGAGAGGATTGACCTGAGTTTATTCCCTGCCACCAGAACCATGGAGAAAGAGAACATACACCTATACCGCCCGCCAGACACATATACACATAACTAATAACAAGCAAAATATTTTTTTTAAAGCAGAGGCTGGAAGCTGGCAAGATGGCTCAGTGGGTGAGTATTTTTTTGTATGAGTCCAACAACCTAATTTCAATCCCTGGACCCCAGAACCCATGATGGAAAAAAGAGAACTGACTCCCAAAAGTTGTTCTCTGACCTTCACCTGTGCAGCATGTCCCGTGCGCACACTCGTGTGCACGTATGCGCATCCACAATAATATTAATTAACAATAATAAAACACAATTACATTTTAAAGGGGGCAGTGTAGAGCACCAGCAGTCTGATGTGACAGTCTCATCCGAATCAGGGAAAGAGTGTCTGGGGCCAGGGAGGGGAGGGACCAACAGAGAAAGGATGATTGACAGATTGATAGGTCTCTCTGGGTGTGAGTGGGAACACTTGCTTCATTTTCCTGGGGTGTTGCAAAAATGCAGACTCTTGAGACCCACCATGGAAACCCAGGGAGGAGAGAGTCAGCCCCCTCTATGCTGCTCAAGGCCTGGGGAATGCTTATGACTTGTTTCTGAAGGCAGTTGAGGCCAGTCAAGCTAGGCAGGTAACACTGGGGTGCCCACCCTCCAACCACGTATGTGCCAGGCTCCCAGAGATTGTTCAGGGTGACATCCCCAGAAGACATGAAGTCATTTAGCCCTGTGGTTGGGAGGGCACGGGCTTTGAGTGGTTTTGGAAATCCTGGCACAATCAAAGCAGGAAACCAACCCCATGCCTTGGACACACTTGCTCTTTGTCTGAATCTCAGCAGGAGAAGGTACCAGGTTCAAATCCAGCTTGGTCACTGTCCAGGCTAGATCAGTGATGCCAGCCTTCCACCCAGCCTTGGAAAACCATTCCTTTCCCCGGATCCGGCATTGCCATGAAAGAAATTAGGGTCACGATGGCTTATGGCATGCCAAGGGCTTCAGGGGCTGGCATTGGTGTGAGGTTAGAAACTTTGAAAATAAACAATTTTCCCTACACAAGAAAGATGCCCTGGAGGCATGGATGGGCCATGTGGACCCGACTGGACGACCCCATGTCCTCTCTAGGCAGCTGTTGTCTCTGAATTTCCCCAGAGATGAGGCATAACCACCCACATCTCCTAAGGATATTTCAAGTAACCCTGACTTAGAACATAGATCTGGTTCGGGGGGCAGAGAGGCAGACTGGGTAGAGACCAGGCATAAGAACTCTGAGGACTGGAGAATAGCTCAGCTGGGAGAATGCTTGTCATAGAGACAGGAGGACTTCAGTTTGGACCCCAAACACCCACTTAAAAACCCAAGTACAGATCTGGGGAGATGGTTTGGTGGGTAAAGAGGTGTTTGTTGCCAAGCCTGACAACCTGAGTACTCCCCACCTCCCAGACTCAGTGGGCAGAAGGAGGGAACCAACTCCCCTGAAACCCTGCCTTAACAAAAAGGATGTAAAGAAATGTAAAAGGGGCTGGAGAGATGGCTCAGAGGTTGGGAGTACTGACTGCTCTTCCAGAGGACCCAGGTTTAATTGCCAGCAGCCACATGGCAGCTCCCAACTGTCTGTAACTCAAGATCTGACACCCTCACAAAGACATACATGCAGTCAAAACACCAGTGCATGTAGAAAATAATAAATAAACTATTTTTTAAAGAAGAAATGAAAAAGCTGTTTAAAATCTCTGGGACTTGCTGGCCAACTAGCCTAGCCAAACAGTGAATTCCAGGTTCACTGAGAGAAGAGACCCTGCCTCAAAAAATATGGAGACGATCGACTGAGGGAGAAACCTGACATCAGTTCTCTGACCTCTACAAATACAAATGCACGCCGCCCCCCCCCGACACACACATACACCCTTACACACATGTGCACGCGTACATGCATATTTGAACACACACAAAAGCAAAAGAGATTTCCAGGGCATTTGCTTCCTAAGTCTGGGGATCAGGCAGGGCTTGGCTGGATTTCGTGAACTCCCTTGGTGCCTGGCACAGGCTGAGGCCGGGGAAAGGCCTGTCCTTTTCCAAGGCCTCCTGGTCGAGTAGGGCGGGGCGGGCTCAGGCTCGGGGGGCCGGGCGCGGCCACTCATATCTTCTTCGTTACTTCATCCTCTCCGCTCCCACTGATGTCTCTTTTATCACACTGGGAATGGAGCCCCTGTGGAAGTGAGGGCCAAGGGAAATTCTGTAGCGTGGAGCCCAGCCTCCCTCCTTTACCTGGGTCCCTGTGCCATACAAGCCTGGGGACAGCCATCAGTGCACCAGCCAGCCAGGGAGAGGCTAGCTGAAGAACCCCATGTGGAGTCCACAAGCCACGTCTGGGCTGGACTCTGCCTCTCCCACGCTGTATTCTGAGCCAGGAAATAAAAGTCTCTCGCTTGCTTTCTTGTCTGTGAGTTGAAGCATGGTAGGGCTCAGTTGGTGGAGTGTCTTCTTGACATACATGGAGCCTTAAGTTTTATCTCCAACACCATATAAACTTGGTGTGATGGCTTATGCCTGTAATTCTATCACAGGAAGATCAGGAGTTCGGGGTCATCCTCCGATACATAGTAAATTTGAGACCAGTCTTGGCTACCTGAGACCCTGTTCCAAAAATTAATTTAAAAAAGTAACTTCAAGCATGAACTACAAAATGTTTCTTGTGCTTAGTAAGAACGCTGTCATTGCATAAGCACTTGACACTCCCATGCTGACTCTCAGGCTCCTCTTTTGGACCAGAGGCTAAAAGTCACCTTGAACTGTCACGATCCTGAGCTTTTGACAGAGAGTCAACAACAGCTCATACAGTGCACCTCAGATCCCTGGGTTTGCAATTCTTCCAGGATGAAGGATCAGGGGTGTCCCCAAGTGAGGATGAGATGGAGCCCAGGCTGGATGGAGTCTCCCCGATACAGATCAGAAAGGACATCCTGGAAGGTGAAGGCAGCAACCAGTGTGAGCCCAGCAACCAGTCACATAAGCGCTGCTCAAAGCGAGGCTGGGAAGACGGCTCGGCTGTTAGTGTGGACTCCGAAAGCATGAGGAGTTGAGCTCAGATGCAGAGCACCCACTGTAAAAACCGGGGTGTCAGCATGCTCCCATAACCGCAACATTAGGGTGAGGGCAACAGACGGATCCCTGGATTTCTCTGGCTAGACAGCATAGCCAAATCAGTGAGCTCCAGGTTCAGAGAGACCCTGTCCCAAAATAAGGTGAAGAGCAATTGAGGAAGACAGCTGATGTCAAGCTCTGACCTCTACATGCACATGTGCACATGTACAACACACACACACTGTACACACAACACACACTCATACATACCACACACACAAATGCACACACATACATACAAACACCACACACACAAATGCACACATATACATACAAACACCACATACACACATACATACACATTGTACACACACACAAATGCACACACTGACAACACACACACAACACACACAAATGCACACACACATACCCACACCATACATATACACTGTACACACACATTAACGCACACACACTGTACACACACACAATACACAGAAATTCTCAAAAAGTATGAGGCCTGCTATCCCAGAGCTCCAAAGGGTGAGGCAGAAGGAGATCCCTAGTTTGAGACTAGCCTGTACTACACAATAAGACCCTGTCTCAAGAAGAAGAAGAAGAAGAAGAAGAAGAAGAAGAAGAAGAAGAGGAGGAGGAGGAGGAGGAGGAGGAGGAGGA
>NC_022010.1:22826688-22830700 GCF_000317375.1 Microtus ochrogaster
CTAGGCAGGGGCTCTGCCACTGAGCCACACCCCAGCCCCTCACTGGGGGATTCTAGGCAGGGGCTCTACCACTGAGCCACACCCCAGCCCCTCATTGGGGGATTCTAGGAAAATATTCTACCACCACCGAAGCACACCCCCAGTGCTTTTTTTCACTTTCAATTTTGAGACTATATCTCACTAAATTATCCAGGCTTATCTTAAACTTTATGTAGCTCAGCTGACCTTAAACTTGTAATCCTCCTGCCTCAGTCTTCCAGGTAGCTAGGATTACAGGTTGGGACCAGCACTCTTGGTTGGCTCTGACCTGAGGTTTCACCCTGAAGACAAGAGATCCACAGACAGGGTCACACCAGGCAGAACAAATATGGGGCCGCCATTCTAAGAAGGATGAAGTGATTGGTGACAGTGGGGAGGCGGCCAGCCGAGAAGGCTGGGAATGTCTGGGCAGATACTGCGAAGGATCCCCATCACCCTTGGCTGCGAGGTGACAGATGGCCCCCAGTCCAATGTTCACTCCCAGGGGTTCCACTGGCAGGGCTGAGCCTGCTGGATGCAGCCTTGGGAGCGGGCAGGGTGGAGGGCAGCCTCCCCCGCTCCTAGGCCTGGGAATGTCCGGGCTGGCTGAGAGCCCTCCAGAGGCTGGTGAAAGGTCCACTTACCATGACGGATGGGGGCCCCGCCAGGCCCCGCCAATTAGGCAAGATGGAGTGCCAGGAGCGAGCTATAAATATCTCAGCCAATGGCCAGCTCAAGGAGGAAAATGGTGGTGTTGAACAGACTGGAGAAAGTGTCCCTTTGAGACGGACAGGCTCTGGGGGGTTTTGAAAACATGTCCTTTCCTGCATCAGGACTTTGAGTCGGGCAGCAACGAGGTTGGTGCCTGAGGGTCTGGCTGTAAGTTCAAATCTGGACTGGGGGGCGGGGCCCAGTTTCTGGAGGGTCCCTACATTCAAAACCCAGGAAAAAAAATCCTATGTCCCAGTCACGGGTTCTGCCTGGTTATGGGGACATCAGGATGAGAGAGACACACAGTCAGTCATCAACAAGTAGATTGGGCCAGCAAGATGGCTCAGTGGGTGAGGAAGGCTTGCCACCAAACCTGACGATCCGAGTTCAATTCCTGGGACACACAAGGTGGAAAGAGAGAAGTGGCTTCTACAAGTTATCCTTCCACATGCACACCAAGGCACAGGCACACACATGTAGGTGCACATGCACACACACACACACACACACACACACACACACACACACACACACATATACAGATTTTGGAAAGGGACAGCACTGCTTCAAGACCAGAGACAAACATGTGGCTCAGTGGTAAAGTGCCTGCCTAATACGTGCAGGGTCTAGGGCTCAGGTCCCAGCACGGCAAACAAGCCAAGACAGGCAGAACTGTAGAGGCCGCTCAGCTGGTAAAGAGCTCGGTGTGCAAGCATGAGGAGCCGAGTTCAATGCTCAGAACTTGTGTAAAGAACCTGGATCCCCGGGCTGGAGAGATGGCTCAGAGGTTAACAGCATTGCCTGCTCTTCCAAAGGTCCTGAGTTCAATTCCCAGCAACCATGTTGTGGCTCACAACCATCTGTAATGAGGTCTGGTGCCCTCTTCTGGCCTTCACGCATAACGCAGAAAGAATATTGTATACATAATAAATAAAAAAGTAAATATTTAAAAAAAAAAAAAAGAATCTGGATCCTGAAATGTGTGCCTATAATCTCAACTCTGGGAAGGTAGAGGCAAGAGGATCCCCTGAACCTCACTAACATCTAGTCAAGTGGGCGATGCCCAGATTCCGTGAGAGTCCTTGTCACAAATGATGAGGTAGAGAATTGAGGAAGACACCATTGGCTTCCGATGCACATCTCTGTACACATAACATGCATGCACAGAAACATACAACATGCAAAACAACACCAACAGTCAGAAACATAGAGGCAAAGGAATCGGGATTTCTATCTGAGGCTGAGCCAAACAGGACTGCCTAGCAGTTAGGAAGCCCTGGATTATGTGAAATGAGGCATGGTGCTACATGCCTGTAATCCCAGCACTGCAAGGGGACCAGGTACTCAAAACTGTCCTGTTTTTATCAGAAATTCTAGGCCAGCTTGGGTTACATGAGAACCTACCTAAAAATAAAAAATAAAAAGTAAAAAAGTACCCCCTCCCCCCCCAAAAAAAAAAACACCAGAACTCACAGCAACATTAACTTACAGATAAATTTAGCCTCTACCTCTACTTCAAAAAAGGTTTCAGGATGGACAGAGAGAAGCAAGGACTGATGGGAAAGGCAGGCATCATGGCAATCCTTCCCTTCTCAGAGTGATGGAGAGGCAGTCTTCGAGTCATCTAGAATCTTCTGAGGATGCTTTCAGAGGGAGCCTTCGCTGGTGGCACACAAATGTCTTACCCAGAAGGGTCCTTATGGCAACTGTCAGAGTGAATACAGCCCTGAGGGAGCCTGATCTAAAACCCTGAGACAGACACCAGGGACACCATGCCTCCTTCAGGAGGGTCTCAGACTGCTCAGCTATGGCAGGAGTCTCTGGGCAACGTGGTGGGAAATGAGTCTGGTCTGCCAACAGATCTCACAGGCAACTGGAGATGCATCAAAGGGCTCAGCCAAGCTCCAGACAGATCCCTGTCCTTGGAGAAGCAACCTGGGTTGGGGACCAAACCTGGAAGACATCACGGGCCAGAGATGAACCAGGATGAGCATGGCTTTTGTAAGCATCCAGGGTCTACCTGGGAATTGCAACCTGAGTCATGCAAGTGCATGGGCATTTATTTCTCACTCTTCAGCAACTGTTAACACTGACTTCCCACGGCACAGTAGGTCATTGCCTTATATGCCACAATAGTGGTCTTGTCATCCATCACATGCGTGTGAGTGTGTGTGCATGTGTATGTATGCATGCCTCTCTCTGTGTGAGTGCATGCCTCTGTATTTGTGTGTGTGTGCATGTATGTTTGTGTGTGTGTATCACAAGACAAATTACAAGGCTTGTGTGTGTGTGCAAGTGTGTGTGTACGTGCATGCATGCCTCTGTGTGTGGGAGTGCATGCCTCTGTGTTTATGTGTGTGCATGCATTCCTCTGTTGTGTGCATGCATATGTGTGTGTGCATGTAACAAGACAAATTACAGTGTGTGTGTGTGTGTGTGTGTGTGTGTGTGTGTGTGTGTGTGTGTGTCACAAGATAAATTACAGTGCTCGATTCTCTTCTTTCACCACGTGGATCCCAGGGATCAAACTCAGGTCATCAGGATTGGTGGCAAGCACCTTTACCTACAGAACCAGCTCGTTGGCTCATGTTCATCTCTCTTTGTCTGATTTGTTCTTAGGAAATAGTGAAGAAAGAAAAGAATCTTTAGAAGCACTTTTCCAGAGAGTGAAGAAGAATTCCGTTGATTTCCTACAAGCTGATCTAGAGTTTCACGGCTTATTTATATATGCTCAGACTTTTGTACTCTGTCTGGAGATCATTTCATCTGAGATATAAAATGTTGGCTAATCGCCTCTCACCACAAATTGTTGGCCCCTTGCTCTCCTGTTGCCTCGTGTGCTGCATCTGTACTGGGTTCTTCTATATAATTGCAGTTATTGTAATTGCTCTGCTATTACAGGGTACCCTGCCCTTCCTCCAGGATCTCACTATTAAATTATTATCCACTTAGGCCACGTTTTATTGAAGGCTTTATAGTATGGTAATTAAGACGGCGGGCCTTGAAGTCTGACTGGCGGAGAGCTGCATAAGCACTTTGCCTCTTAGCAAACGCGAGCGAGAGTGTGAGCGAGTTCCCTCATCATCTATAAAATGGAATACTTGAAGGCCCGTAAATAACATTCTCCTCACACGTTCAGAATGAACTGAGAACCACACATAAAAATCCATCAAGTAGGGGGCTGGAGAGATGTCTCAATGGTTAAGAGTATTGCCTGCTCTTTCAAAGGTCCTGAGTTCAATTCCCAGCAACCACATGGTGGCTCACAACCATCTGTAATGAG
>NC_022010.1:22830810-22831473 GCF_000317375.1 Microtus ochrogaster
TAAAAAATCCATCAAGTAGAAAATAATACCTCGTAGGTTAAAGTTGACAGCTGTGCAGTGCAACCATCTCTAGGTCCTCCTAGATCAGAGACGCTAGCCTGTGCAATAAGGCAAGAGAAAGGGAGAGGCACCATTAAACACATCTTGAATGTCTCCCTAAGGCATATTCATTAAAAGCTTGGTCCCCAGGGTTGTGCCAAGGGGAGGTGGCAGGGTCTTGTGGGCAGTAATCGTGTCATTGGAAATGTGCCCCCAAAGTCTGTGGGAGCCTGGTTCACACGTTGTTTTCTTTTGATTCCTGGTCATGAGATGTGTGGGTTCACCCTGTGTGCTCCCACCATGATGTGTTACCTCCCCACAGGCCCAGGATTGATCCTGGGTAGAAACCAGCAAGACTATGAGCCAAAATAACCCTTCTATCTTATTTATTATGGTTGTTTTCATTTGTTTTGCCAGGGGGGAAACATGTGTCCTGTGCCATTCTCACGGAGATCAGAGGACAAGCTGCAGGAGTGGGCTTGCTCTTCCTATCATGCAGATCTCAAGGATCCCACCCAGGTCACATAGATTCTTAGCCAGCACCTTGACCCACCAAACCCACCACTGGGCTGCCTTTTCTAGGTTAATTGTCTCACACATTTAAAGATGGGTATAGGCCGGGCG
>NC_022010.1:22831608-22835883 GCF_000317375.1 Microtus ochrogaster
ACAGAGAAACCCTGTCTCGAAAACCAAAAATAAAATAAAGATGGGTATGGAAAACTGAGTAATACAAAAAATAGAATGTCTAGCAAAAGAAGGGAAGGATGAAGGTTTCCTGGGAGACACACATACACACCTTACCTTCTAAAGGGAGACTCATACTACCTGCCCATCATAGCTAGTGCCAGACTACACTATCACCAAAGCCTTTCTTTAATCCCTACCAACAGAGCATACCTCAGAAGTTACTGTGGGGCTGGAGAGATGGCTTGGTGAATAAGAGCACTTATTGCTCTTATAAAGAACTTGAGTTCAGTTCCCAGCTCCCAAATGGGGCAGCTCACAACCACGTGTCATTCCAGCTCCAGGGGGATCTGATGACCTCTTGGCCTCTGCAGGCACCTGCACACATGTGCCACACACACCATACACACACAAAGTATTTTTGAAAACTTACTATATTGCACAGTAGAACATAAAAACACGCCGCAGAAAGAGTGGGAACAAATACTTTCAGCTGAGACCCCTCCACACATGGAGATGAGTTGAGGGCAATAATGGGAACACCTTCAGTCGGCATCCCATATTTAAGGACCGTGGTGTGCATGAGTTGCTGATATCTGTGAGATGCTCAGCATGGTGCCTGATCACACAATAGGCATGTAGCAAATGCTGTTTGGTTTTGGTTTTCTGTTATCTCACTATATCCAGTTTATAGGCAAACTCGACCTTGAACTTTAGTGTTCAGTCTCCAGGGCGCTGGGATTAGAGATGTGTGCCACCATGCCTGACTCTCAATGCTACTTCTGTCTGCAATATTCACAGGGTCTTGTTCCATCTCCCCTTGTTCTGAAACTCCTGGGAGGTTTTCTATGCCCTGCAGCCTGTGGGAAGATATTGGTGGGTTTCAGGAATGTGTCATGCTAAGATAGGCATTCCTAGGAGATGGAAAAACATCTCAGCGGTGACAAACATTGCTCTATCAGAGGGATGGAGTTCTGATTTCAGTACCCACATGAGGCAGCTCACAAATGCCTGTCTATAACGCCAGCTCCAGGGGGGTTCAATATCTCCTTCTAGTTCCTCTGAGTACCTGTACTCACTTGCATGTACACACACACGTACAGACACACATAAATAAGCTTTTCCTAAAGATTTGAGACCGGGTATGGTGGTGCACATCTTTAATCCCAGCACTAGGGAGACAGAAGCAGGAAGACCTCTGTGAGTTTGAGGGTAGCCTGGTCTACCTAGAGAGTTCTGGGACAGCCAGGGCTACACAGCGAGATGTTGTCTTCAGACAAAACAAACAAAAAAAAAAGACTTGCATTGTTAAAGATGACTAAAAGATTAAGTGAAATCAGAGAATAGGATTGGGTGAAGGTGGACCAGTCAGGAAACCACTGGTGATGGCTGTACTTAGAATCACCTGGGAGACACACCTCTAGGCACTGCCATTAAGGGAGCTTCCAGAGACCTTTAAATTAGGGAAAACCCACTCTGAAGATGAGCTGGGGACTGGGATGAATAAAAAGGATGAAGGGGTTCTAGAGTGAATGCCCAATGGTGAAACATTTGTCATACAAGCATGAGGACTGGATTTGGATCCCCAGAGACCTATGGACATGTCATGTGGGCATGATGGCTTATAATTCCAGCCTCAAAGGGCTGAGGCAGAAGGATTTCCAGGGCAAGCTGGCTAGCAAGACTAGCTTTATCAGCAAGCTCAGGGTTTGATTGAGAGACCTTGCCTTAATGAAAACTGTGGGAGAGCATTGAAGATGATTTCTATCATCAGCACTAGGCCTTCACATACATGCACGCACAAGCACACACTGCAAACCCAAAAACTGGAAAAAGATTTAAAGGGAGAAGGTGAGCTGAGCACCTGCATGCATCTCTCTCTGCTTTCCGACAGTGGGTGCCACCTGACCACCGGCCTTGTGTTTCTGCCACTGTGACTTCCCCCACCATGATGGACTGTGTCCCCTCAAACTGTGAGCCAAGACAAGCCCTCTCTGCCTTAAGTGGCTTCTTGTCACACATAGGGTCACAGAAAGTCAGACAAGAATGGACATCTGCCTGATGTGGGGGTAGATGAGGACAGCTGGGAGGAAGGTTGCAATGACTTTTGCAGTGAAGGGAGAGTAGTGTGGAATTCTGGGGAGGGAATATTGACAAGGATGAGAGAGATCATGGTGATAGTAGTCTGGACAAAGCATCTTAATGAAAGAAAGCTTTATTTGGGCTTAGGGTCTCAGAGTATTCTCGCCCATCTCAGACAGCTCCCTTGCTAGAAACCTGTGGCAAGACTGAGCATCACAGCAGCTGGAGCATCTGTCTGTAGAGGTTACCCACTTCATGGTGGTTGGGCAGCAGACAAAGACAGAAAGAGGCTGAGAGTATAGCACACCCTTCACAGAATCATTTCTCATGGTCATTTCCCACCTTTTACACTTCCTACCACCTCCCAAAGCCCATCAAATGATAAATCAATCGGTGGGTTAATCCACTGGGGACATCAGAGCACTCGTGATCCAACTGTGCCCCAAATGCCCAGGATGGACATGGTCATGTACACCTGTAACCCCAGCCCTGGGGTGGAAGCAGGAGAGTCAAGATCTCAAGGTCATTCTTGGCTACATAGCAAGTTTGAGGCTACATGAGACCCCGTCTCAAGTAAAACAAAGCCAGAGCCCCAGCCCTGAATATTGTGTTGTGGCTTGATCCTTAAACACATGCGACTTTGGAGTATATTTCTGATGCAAACACCACAGAATGGGGCAGGTGACTAAAGAGGATGCGGGCGTGGTGACAAGGATGGAATGGTGGTTAATTTTGACAGTCACCTCAAATCACCTGAAAAGGGAGACTGAGGAATTATCTAGACAGGATTGGCATGTCTGTAAGAGGTTGTCTTGACTGATGATTGACATGGGAAGACCCAACTTAAATGTGATCATCACCTTCTAGTAGAGGCCCAGATAGAAGGACAGCAAAGAAAGATGTTACTGTTCTACTCACTTGGCCTTCACTCTTTCCGGTGAGTTCATCTACCCTGTCCCTTCCCTTATATTAGAACCAGCTCCTTTTGGCTTTCAAAGCAGATCAAAGAGCAGAGGCTTGCCAAGAATCCTTCAGGCTTTTAGTACCATATTGGATCTGCTAAGACATCCAGTCTCTTGGATCGGGCACTGCCAGGGTCTGGGCCTCTGTGGCGTAAGGCAAGCAGGGTTAGAGGAGTCCAACCATAACTTGCAAGCCAGTCTAAGAAATCTCCTTTTAATACATATTCAATCCCTGGGTTCTGTCCTTCTAAAGAGCCCTGAGTAATACAGATGGCAATGGGTAGAAACAGAAACAGAAAAATGGCCAGCCATAAAGGACACTCACAGGGTCACACAGTGATGAGGAGAACTTAGGACGGCATGAACGAAAACTTCCTCAGTTTGAGCACACATATAAAATTGGAAAAAAAGAGTTAAAAAGGAGAAAGTGAGCTGAGCACCAGCACCCATCTCTCTCTGCTTCCTGACTGCGGTTGCCATGCGATCAGCTGCCTCAGGCTCCTGCCGCCATGCCTTCCCCACTGTGAACCAAGATTAAACCTTTCTTTGTTCATGTTGCGTCTTGACACTTGTAAGCTGGTACAGTCTGCTGAGGCGGGGAAAGGGCTGGAGGTGTGGGTTCAGGGAGAAAGGAAACTGTGCTTTGTTCTTTCTGAGGTCAAAGTGTGTAAGACAAAGCCAGATGGGGTGATGTTGTCAGCCTGGGTTTATGGGAGCATGGAGTAAAGGATCTTGGGAATCAGGTGGACCATAGTCCTGGATACTAGGAATACAGTGAGCTTGCTTTGAGGTGGGGGGGGTGAGTGCATGTGTTCATGTGCCTGTGTGTGTGCACATATATACATGTGGTGTGCAGAGGTTGATATCAGGTGTCCTCCTCAGTTCTACCTTTCTTTTGAAGACAGGGTCTCTTGTTGAACCCAAAGCTTGCCAATTTAGCTGGACTGGCTGGTCAGTAAGTGCAGGAATCACTGTTTCCACCGCCCACCCTAGTGCTTGCATGATAAATATATGAACTAAGGTCCTCGTACACATGACTGGAGCTCACACACAAAGGGGCTAGTGGGAGAGCATCTGCCTAGAATCCCCCAGTGAGGGGCTGGGGTGTGACTTAGTGGGAGAGCACCTGCCTAGAATCCCCCAGTGAGGGGATGGGGTGTGACTCAGTGGGAGAGCACCTGCCTAGAATCCCCCAGTGAGGGGCTGGGGTGTG
>NC_022010.1:22835983-22851713 GCF_000317375.1 Microtus ochrogaster
CCAGTGAGGGGCTGGGGGTATGGCTCAGTGTTAGAGCATCTGCCTAGAATTCCCCAGTGAGGGGCTGGGGGTATGGCTCAGTGTTAGAGCATCTGTCTAGAATCCCCCAGTGAGGGGCTGGGCTATGACTCAGAGGTAAAGTCCAGCATGTGGGAAGCCCTGGGTTCCATTCCCTACACACGAAAACAGAAATAGCTTAACCAGGGGTCAGAGAAATCTTGGACCACAGTGAGGGACAGGCTGTTAAGAACAAATCCCAAACCCCTGGATTCCAGATTGGAGCCATCAAAGGTCAAGGGTGAATTCTTCTAGGCTAATCCCCTTCCAGGTATCTGAACTAGCCCAGGTCCCATCTGAGAACCCCCCGCCCCAAGAGGAAATGCCAGCCCAGACCTTGCTATTCCTTTAGACCCGAAGGGTCCCCCCCTACTTCCAGTCCAGGCCCACCCTACCCAGCCATTTGGGCCACGAGCCGAATCCCACTCCACCCAGGCCAGGGCGAGAATTCCGGCCACACGTCCCTGTGATGTGGTCACGTTGGAAAAATGTTAATCAAATACTCTCCTCCATGTTTCCTTTCTTTCCCAGGCTGGATTCCTAGAAGACAGGAATTTATGGTGTGAGAGTTCCAGCCCCTGCAAACCCACAGCCAAGGTCAACAGCATGAGGCGGGCAGGGCTGCCAAGCGTGGAGGGGAGCCGGGACTTGAGGAGCTGGGCGCACAAAAGACAAGAGTGCCTGCATTAGCAAATCCCTTCTGACCTGCAGGTTCCCACACTAAAAGGGCTCAGACAAGGGGTCACCAACCCTGCATGAGTGAACCCCTTGCTGGGGAACAAGGCCTTTCCTGGAGACAGAGCCTGAGAAGTTGAAGGGGAAATGTCAGGGGTACCTCTGGCCATTAGTGGGTCTAGAAGTAACCCTGAATCTAAGCCACAAGCTCAGCAGCACCCCTAAAATTCAGGTAATATGTAAAAGGCTAACCATGTCCCCACTCCCCTGATCAGCAGCTGAGACAGGAAAAAGGGGCACAAAGTGGGAACCTGCCTCACTCAGCTCCCCTGGGACTGCTAAAGTGTGTCATCTCTTTGGTATGGTCTGTTTGCTTTAGGTGTTTCAGGATACTGGGGACAGACCGAGGGAGTCACAATACTAAGCAAATTCTCCTCCACTGAGTGATGTCCCAGCCCCTTACTGGGGGATTCTAGGCAGGTGCTCTACCACTGAGCCACACCCCAGCCCCACACTGGGGGTTCCAGGCTGGTGTTCTACCACTGAGTCACACCCCAGCCCCTCACTGGGGGATTCTAGGCAGGAGCTCCACCACTGAGCACACCCAGCCCCTCACTGGGGATTCTAGGCAGGGTCTCTACCACTGAGCCACACCCCAGCCCCGCGCTGGGGGATTCCTGGCACTGAGCCACACCCCAGCCCCGCGCTGGGGGTTCCAGGCCGGTGTTGTACCTATAAGCTACATTCCCAGTCATCCTTTACTTTTTCTAAGTTACCCAGGCTGGCCTTGAACTCACTCTGTAGCTCAGGCTTTGAACTTTCCTCTCATTTGCCTCCCTGTGGCCAGGATACCAGCCCAGAGGCTAATGTCTGGACAACACTCACATATTGCTGTAAGGGGCCAGAACAACCTTCTCACACACCCTAGATGCTTGGCAGCAGGAAACAGACAACTTCCAGCCTCCTCCCAACTAACAGGGCCACCCAGGGGAGAAAGGAGAGGTGAGTGGTGCTAAAACAATGCGAATTCAAAGTCAGGTGATGTGAGCCTGTGACAGTGGTCCCCTCTCCGGCTGTGTCTGCTCACAGCTGAGTCTCACCATGCCATGGGTATCTGAAAACCTTGAACGAGACAGCAGATGCTTCACCTCTGAGCAGGAGGTTGAAGCAGACAGGCAAGAAAAGGGACGCTGACAATCACATGAAGCCATTGAAGGGGCACTGAGGACTGCTCTGGGGTCATGGAGAAAGAGTAGACAAGGAAAGTGGCTGGAGGTTGGTGCACTCTGGTGGGCAGCTGGGGTTCACAAGGCGCGGACACACAAATGGAGACTGAACTGGGGGTGGGGGGCATTCCAGCAAAGCCTACTGTATGTGCAAGGGCCCCGAATATTTATACCTTGGTAAGACTTTTCATATAAATAAATTCTCAAGTTTAAAAAAAAAAAAACTTTGGCAAGCTGTGAGTCTGGATCTCTTGCTTGGAAAATGAGACTGTGTGGTGTCCAGGAGTCCAGGGCCAGCAGAGGCTGTGACCTGATGCGTCTCAGGTCTCAGCTGCTCAGAAAGTCCTACACCATGTACCCCAATAGGACTGCTCCACTTCGTTCTGTCCCCAACATCCTTGCCTGCCCCCCTCACAGCTATCTCCCCCAAACAAGCTTGTTTAGCCCCAAGACAAGTGACTCCTCCTCTTTACTGTCTTAGGGAGGAGGCAAGAGATACCCAGCTTCTTGCAGGGTTCCCTGGATGCCTGGAAGAGACAGGAGCACAACCTTGAGCTTCTGTTCTATTTGTATTTTATTTGATTTTTGGTTTTGAGACCAGCCCCACTCTGTAGCCCAGGCCGGCCTCGAACTCACAATCTTCCCATCTGAGTTTCCCAAGCACTGAGACTCACAGGTGTGAGTCACCCACACCCAGCCTCATGGTGTCTGTTTCCATTTTCTAAACTGATGAGTATGTGTGTGTCCATGGGACGTGTATGAAACATGGGCAGGTATCCACGGAGGCTGGAAGAAGGCATTGGGTCTCCGGGAGTTGGACTTAGAGGCAGTTTTAAGTTACTGTGTGATTAACAGAAGGGTAGCATATACAGTGTAAATTGACATTTAAGACAGCTACTGAGTGACTGACAAGACTGTCCCCAGCTTGTGTATGACAATGATAAATGACCTAATAGATGGGATAACTGCTAAGTGACTAAAGGAGGGTAGTGTATACAGGGCAGATCCATTGGTCACCAGCGGTCTGATGACTGAGCTGGCTACCGAGTGACAAACGACAGGGTAATGTATATAGAGTGGATCCATTGGTCACCCACGGTCTGATGACTGAGCTGGCTACCGAGTGACGAACGACAGGGTAATGTATACAGAGTGGATCCATTGGTCACCCACGGTCTGATGACTGAGCTGGCTACCGAGTGACGAACGACAGGGTAATGTATACAGAGTGGATCCATTGGTCACCCACGGTCTGATGACTGAGCTGGCTACCGAGTGACGAACGAGAGGGTAATGTATACAGAGTGGATCCATTGGTCACCCACGGTCTGATGACTGAGCTGGCTACCGAGTGACGGATGAGAGGGTAGTGTATACAGTACCGATTTGAGGGACGGAGGAACAATTCACACCTTGAGCAGGATGGATAGGGCAGCAGGAGTTTCATCACAGTACTCAGAACCACATACAATTGAAAACATGGTTTGTCTGCTTCTGGAATTTTCCATCTCATAGTTTCAGACTGCGGTTAACCACGATTAACTGAAAATGTAACTGGATAAGAGAGAAGAGCTGCATTTACTCGGTCATTTCAGTTGCCATGTCCCTCCTGCCTCATGGGCAACTTTTCTAAGGCATTCGACGTGTGTTCCTGTAAAATGTGGGTCCCCGGCAACAACCAATGGGGATGTGGTTTCCTTTGGAGGCTGAGGAACACGTCTCGGAGCCAGGTAGAGCTGATGGTTATGCCATGTGTTAGATGTGCTAAATATGGCTGGAATGTACACTTTTAAGTGATTCTGGGTTGGTTTATGTTACAGCAATTTCAATTCAATTGCTTGGAATCTGTATTACTGCTTGGGGGGCGGGGTCTGTGATCAGGCAGACAACTGGCATCATAAATCTGCCTGGCATCACCCCACAGCATCACCAGCTGCGCAGGCGTGTCCACTAGCCTCCCAGCACTGTGGAGGTAAAGGCAAGAAGGGTCAGGAGTTCAAGGTCATCCTCACAACTCAAGGGAAGATAATGTGAAGTGGGTCCAGCCTGGGGCTACCTGAGCTCATGATAAAAAAAAAAAAAAACAACAAGTATTACTATCCCGGGAAAAGATCAAAACTCAAAATTTGAAATAGTTTCCACTGTACTGTTTTTACATCATCATAAGGGGAGACAAAAGAACAAAGGGAGCTGGCGAGATAGTTCAATGGATAAAAATACTTGCTGCCAAGCCTGACAATCTGAGTTCGATCCCTGGGACCCACACAGTAAAGAAAGAACCAGTTCCTGCACACTGACATCACACACACATACACACACACACACACACACACACGTGCGGGCGTGCACACACGCGAGATTAAAACGAAAGGCAACTCCGGCTGGACTGAACGCAAAGCCCATAGGCCGTGGAGTCGCTTCAGTAAATTGGCAGAGAATGTCTGTAGAGCATGGGGGTGCAAAGGACTTCAGAAATAAAACTGAGGCACAGGTCTGCTTGGGGTGCCAGTGGCCAGTCTCCAGTCTTATCCACAGGGAGTGGTTTTCCTCCCGGACATAGCGGGGACCCTGCCCACTCGGTGAGTCATGGGCCCTCTGGGCTGGCAGCAGGGCCCGCCCTTCCTGTCTGTACCCAGTGGGGAACAACCTGCTTAAGGGGACCTTATCTCCCCCTCAGTCACAGCCAACAGACATGAGGTCAAGGCCGGGACTGTGCGGCTGGTGGGAGACCAGAAACGGGAGGGTCACGGAGAGGTCAGGGGTTGCCAACGAAGCTCCATCCCCCTGAAGTTATCACCTGCTCTAAAAGCATCTAGTTTTATGCCCTCACACAGGCCAGAGGGACAGGCCCCCAAAATCCCCAGGGCCCTCTTCTACCTTCCCAGAATGCACTATGGCGAAGTCTACAAAAAGCTGGTATCCGGGACAAACAGAGGCCTCCAGACCAGGAAAGAGATTCCTTAGACCATTGGTTCTCAATGTGTGCGTCGTGACCCCTTTGGGGGAATCACATATCAGATATCCTGTGTATCAGATATTCTCATAATGATTATAACAGTAGCAAAATTACAGTTGTAATAATTGATTTTGAATTTTATGGTTGGGGGCCACCAGTGCACGAGGAACTGTATCCATGGCCCCATCACCTCCATTTTCTTTCAACCCTTCTCTCTCAAGCCCCTATCCTACACCTAGCCTGATATTTCTCTCACTGAGGATTTCAGAATTGCCCTTATTGTGGTGTCCCTGTCCCTCTTTCAATTAGCAACCCACCCACTCCTTCTCAAGAAAGCAGGGACCATAGTGTCTCAGTGATATTGTGGTACCTACCCCTCACCCTCTGTCCTGGACCATTAGACACTTTGGGGACCACCTCTCTTTAGTCCGTTGTCTCATCAGCAAGAGAATCCACCTGATTCCTCCATACGTCTGTGTCTCACCTCTGTAAATGTCTGCTAAATGAATAAGTGAATATACCCATTTCATAGAGGGGGGACATACGAGAGCCCAACAACCCGTGGCTATGGCTCGGGTTTTTTGCAGAGCACAGATATGACTTCACAGAAGAGCTTCTAAAAGGGTGTTAGCTGGTGCACGGGCAGCCTCAGGCCAGACCTTGGGCCCCTATCTACCTCTGGCGCCAGGTGAGACAGGTTGGGATGGGCCTGCAGAGAAGTGTCAGGGTGTGGTGCCTGATTTACGATGCAAACAGTGATGGAGCCACTTGGCAAGGTGGGCACGCATGACAGACCCTCAAAGATAAGAGGCCAGAGGTATGTCAAGGATGTAAACACCAGGCACCGAGCATCCGGCTCCCCGTACCAGCCGGAGACACAAGACAGCCATGTTGAATGGAAAGAGGCCCTGAGGTTTCCCAAGGCCAGGCACAGCTCTCTCCCTGCTCTGCAGCAGACTGGACCCCTAGTTCCCTGCACTAGAACCACCAAACCTTCTAGTACATCACCCCGTCCCAGGGAGAACCCTGCCTAGCTCTGCTCAGGTCTCCAAGCAAACCGCATGCCCTGATACCAGAGTGCCCACTTCCGTCTTCTAAACCTGACCTCGCCCTTCTCATAGCCTGCTCCCTGGTACCCTCGGGATAACATCTGAGCCTTGAGCGTGGACTCCATCTTCCTTCTCACGCCTGCCGGTTTTTCCTCCACAGCTCGTCTCACCCACGCCTTCCCTGCCTGCGCCTGGTACTCGCGTCCATCTGTGCACTTTCATATACCCAATTCCTTGTCTCTGCTCTCTCATTCAACAGGCAAACTCCTACTTGGCTTGCAAAACCCTAGCCAAAGTTGGAGACCCGGCTAAGTGGTTCACGGTGCTTGCTGTTCTTCCGGGGGACCCGAGTTCAGTTTCCGGCACCCGTGTGAGGTGCCTCAGGATCTCCTGTACCTCCAGCTCTGTGGGATTTGATGCTTTCTTCTGGCCTCTGTGTGTGTGTGCGTGTGCACGCATGCACACATAAAAATAGAAAGATTTTTTTTTTTTCAGTTTAAAGGCAGGGACTGGAGAGAAGGTTTGGCAGTTGAGGGCACTTGCTTCCCTTGCAGAGGACCCAGGTTGACAGCTCACAACCACGCTCTAGTCCCAGGGGATCTGACTCCACTGGCTCCCGCAGGCATGAGGTGCACAGAAATCCAAGGGCTTGGGCGCTAGATCCAAGAGCGGCCAACCAAATCCTCAGAGCTAAGACAGTCCCATAATCACAGCTCCGACACCCCCTCTGAGGGCACCCTCCACAGCACGGAGACATTTCTGAGGGATGGAAGAGTTGGTAGCTAGCCAAGTGCCAGGTGACTGAAGCACACCCCCTGTATGCCCCACTGGAGAAAGGAGAAATCCAGAAGGCCCTCCCTCCTTTTATTTGTGTCAGGAAGTCGAAGCCAGCCTAGGGTACACAGTAAGATCTTGTCTCAGAATAAAACGTGAAGGGGCTAAAGAGATGGTTTGGTTGGTAAAGCGCTCCCCTCAAAAGCGTGAGGACCTGAGCTTGGATCCTTAGCACTCATGCAAAAAGGCAGGCATTTGGGTCTTCGTAGTACTGAGGAGGTGGGGACAGGAGGAACCCCTGGGGCTCAACTGGCCAGCCAGTCTAACAGAATGAGTGAGTTCTAGGTTTAACGAGAGACCCTGTCTCCAAAAAAAAAAAAAAAAAAGGTAGAGATTTATCAAGAAAGGTACCCAACATTGACCTCTGAACTACACATACACACACACAGAAGGGGAAGGGTTGAGGTGCAGCCATTGTGTGTGTGTGTGTGTGTGTGTGTGTGTGTGTGTGTGTGTGTGTAACATAGTTCAGGGTCCTAGAAGTTAGGCTTGGTACCATTTTGTATTTGCTGGTGTCAGCTCTCAAAACCAAGACTGGAGATTTCTAACTTTAAACCCCCTCAGAATCAGAAAGATCTGGAGCCAGCCCATTGCACAGAGGGTTAGACTGAGGCTCAGAACGGGGCATGGCTCAAGGCATCTACTTTTCTGTCTCCCGGACTCACAGATAGCACTTGAGTATCACGGTTTGGGGTTGTATGGGTGGGTAGGGACAGAGGGACCCCCATCCCTGGCAAGCATTTCCCCCCCAACTTGATCCTTGACCCAAGACTTCCCAATCACTTTCCCAGGCAGGTGGCACTGCATGGGAGGAGCCTGGCGAGCTGGACCAAGGACACAGCTGGCAAGGGTGGCTTGCTGTCCCGGCAGCCACCCAAGTATGCGGCCCAGAGTGTGGACTGCTGTTCCCGCGGCGTTCCCAGAGCACACACCAAGGAAAACATGGAACGCTTCTTAGATGACATAGTTGGTATCTGAAATCGTGCATTCCTGCGGAGGGCCGTGAAGCGTGGATGGGAGCCGGCAGTGGGAACCTGGGCTCTGTCCACGCCTGCGCAGTCCTGACTTGTGAACTCCGCTGACTCTGGTTCCTGAGCCTTCCCATGGCTGTGCCACGCAAGTCCACAGCATCCAACCTGTGCACAGCCAATGCCCTGGTCCTCTGTCCCCAGATGAACAGCTGCCACCACCCCGCATCCTTGCAACCTTCACCATAGGCGGGCGCTACTGAGTGACCTTCCTTCACATCCAGTCCACTCTTCCCAAACTGGACACACTTTGCGAGTATGCCCCGCCTGGGAACCAGCTACAATACCCTGTCTTAACTAACAGGGGCTCTGTCTGTAGCTATCTCTGGACACAGGGTCACGTGGGGCAGTTGACAAGTTTGTGCTTTGATAACGTCTCTCAACCTCTAGTTTCTGTTTCTCCCTGCCCTTTCTGAGGAGCCAAGTGCATACTATGCAAGACCTTCTGCAGCAGGTGACATGCGCGTAGAGGCCAGAGGTCAACAAGTGTCTTCCTCCATTGCTCTCCCCTTATCTTTTCTATATTTATCTGTCTGACATACATGTAGGGGGCATGTACGCCATGGTCCCATGTGAAGATCAATCAGAACATAGCCGGCTGTAATCAATTCTCTTGTTCCTCCACAAGGGTCCTAGGGGGTCAAACTCAGGCCATCAGTCTTAGTGGCTAGTGTTTTTACCCTCTGGGGCATCTTGCTAGTCCCTCCACCATATCTTTCGAGGCTGGGACCCTCACTGAATCCAACACTCACCTCTGGACTAGCTGGCCAGAGGGTTCTGAGGACCCACCTGTCTCCACCCAAAGGGCTCTAGGGTTACAGATGCACCCAACTGTGCCTGGCTATTTCGTGGGAGCTGGGGATCTAAATTCGGTTCCTCATACCTGCATGGCTGTACCATCTCCCCAGCCACAAAGCCAAACAGTCCTGGAATTTATAATCCTCCCGACACAGCCTCCCAAGTAGCTAGAGTGATGGGCCTGTGTCACCAGATTTGGCTTCCACCCACTTTCAGTTAGGACATGTTAGAGAGAGCCCAAGGATACCCAGGGGTCTTTAAATATGTCTGGGCAGAGGACACCTGCCTTTGGGAAAGCAGGGACACGAAGGAAGATGGTGGAGCCTCACCTCCTGGAAGTACCTATTTTCCACTTGCTACATGTGATTGGCAGGTTTGGCATTCACCTGACCTCAATGTGGTACCCAAACTGCTATCGGTAGCTGGAGGCTGAATAAAGGTGGAAGATGCCAAGCCAAAACTCAGGGCTGAAGACAGACCCCACATGGGAGCCCAGAGTACTTACAGCTAAAGTATTTTGGTTTGGGGGCTTTTGAGGTAGAGTCTCATGTAGCCCAGGCTGGCCTTAAACTCATTGCGTATCTGAGGGTGACCTTGACCTCATGGTCCCCTCTCCTCTACCTCCCAAGCACTGGGCTTACAGACATATACTACCATGCTTGGTTTATAAAATAATGGAAACGGAACCCGGGTCCTCAAGCATGTTAGACAAGTGTGCTATCAACTGAGCCACCACCCAGCCCACACACTCAGGTTTTATCCAAATAGTTTCTGAGTTCCAGCTTGGAAGAAGAGGTATTTGCAGAGATGAGAGATTCAAACTGCTATGGGCCTCACTTGTCTCAAGCCCCCTTACCCTTGGGACCTGGCTTCCATGCCTGGCCTTCTAGCTCAAAGAGTTTGAGATTCCAAATCTACCTCCAGGACATGTGTAATAGCACCCAGACTCCAGACACGAGACAGTGAGGAATCCCAAGCAAAGCAGGCAGGGCCTCCAGTCAGGGTCAACCATAGTCCAGATGAGAGGCTGGGCCATTCCTTGGCTCTCCTGACCTGCCGGGCCTCCTGCCTGCCCTCCTGCCCAGCCTTACTCATTTGGCCCGCGGTGAAGCCTGGAACCAGCTACATCCGGCCCAGCCGTCTAAACAGGCCTGAGGCCCCAGAGTTTGTTGGGCCCATGGGGTGCCCAAAATAACTTCTGAGTCAATGTCCCTATAGACACCCCCACCCACCAGGGCCCAAGGGAGGAACCTACAGATAGCCCAGAGACCCAGACTGATAACCAAACCAGGTCAGGCAGTCGCTGGCTCTGTGAGGCCTCAGCCAGTGAATGGGGCCCACGGAGCAGCAAGACAGTCAAAGTGAGGGGATAGAAGCTGTGGAGAGATACGAAGGAGGGGCAGCCTGACGCAGGGGTCTGTGGTCAGTATAGATACATCTGAAGGCCCCGAGAGAGCGAGGTGTGGGGTTGACCACACAATAAGCAAGGGGTTTGAAGTGCAGACAAAATCCACAGGTCCAGAGTTGGAGAGATGGCTCAGCGGTTAAGAGCACTGGTTGCTCTTCCAGAGGACCTGGGTTCAAGTCTCAGCACCCACATGGCAGCTCACAACTGTCTGTAGCTCCAGTTCCAGGGGATTGAACCCCTTTACACAGACATATATGCAGGCAAGACACCAACGTACATAAATAAAAATAAATAAATTTAAAAATAGATCCACAGGTCCACTTCATAAAAGAGCTGGGGATGGTCAGGCTGGCAGATGGCTCGGAAGGTAGTTTGCTCTTCTGGGATCCACGTGATGGAAGAATAAAGCTAACTCATGACAAGCTATCCTCCGATCTCCACATGTGAGATATGACACTCAGGTGTACACACACACACACACCGCTAATAACGGTTGGGGTCCTGGAGAAGTATAGAGGGGACCTTCAACACAGCCCAGAATGAGAAAGAGGCTTCCTCAGAGAGCCAGATCCTAAAGGATAGGTTAGTTACAACCAAGGAAGAAATAAAGGAAACATATAAGGAATCCCTAGACAGGTGACAGGGACAGAGTGCCCTAGAGCTCCAAGAATCATCCCAGAATCCATCTGAGGACTTTCTGCCCCTTCGTGGTCAGATGCCGAGAGCCCAAATGGCCCTGTCATCTGAATGCCCACCCTTGCACTATATCCCGACAGTCACATATACCCACTAACCCCGTATGTACCCAGATGACTACCAAGGACCCATTAGAAGGGACTGCCCATACTCAGCCACCCCTATCTTACTGCTCATCCCCCCCCCCCCAGGAAAGGCCTGGCCTCAAGACAACCTGAGTCCAAAGCAGAGTCTGCCAGGATCAGGGACACACTCTAGGCCAGTGGCACTGAATGTCCATCCTGAGATGGACCGAGTCGGAGGTGCTATGTTATGAAGAATTCCTAGCTTAGCTGACCCCTTACATAGCCTCAATTCTTCCCCAACACTGGTCCTTGTCGTGTCCCTACATTCCCATGTCTAAAGTCTGTGGTGCCCCAACCAGGGCAGGAGTCTGTTACCTGAGTCCCCGCTGGCCTAATCCCCCAGATTTCCTGAGTACAGATCTGCTGTTCTTGGCTGAGGGCCCCTGCTGAGCCTGGCACAGCCTGGGCTCCATGCCCACCTGTGAGTGAAGCTTGGCAGTGGCCCAGCCTGGGCAGTGGACAGCATGAAGGACTAGAAGGACGGCAGGAAGGCAGCAGGAGCCCAGCTTGGGCTCTGGTCAATGGCCTTGCAATGCGATGTTGGACTTATTCTGAAGTCCTCCTTGTCCCGTGGACACACACATTCTCCTCAGCTTACCTGGCAAGGAACATGGACAGATCCTGCACACGCACACACACCCCACTCTCTGAAACCAATCGGGGCTTCCCCAGGAGAGATCAAGTCTGAAGAATTGGAGGAAAGCCTTGGTCCACCCTCCCCTAACAGGCCCCCATTGAGTCTCTAACATGTTCTCGGCCTTGAGCCAAGTAAAAAGAGTTCTTCATTCGGCCCCTTCCCACTGTTCAGGTTTCTTGGAGAGGCCCTGAGCCAGCAAGCCGGAGGGGAAGCTATAGGGAGAGGGAGCCAAGGCTCACAGCCTCCGAGCCGCTACCCTGGGGCAGGAATACACAACACTCATTAGTTCTTCAACTCCCCTGCAGAATCCTCTCCATCAGAAGAGGAAACTGAGGCTCGGGGAGTAGCTGGGAGTGAAGCAGCCAGGACTGAAATTTGGGTAGATACGACCAGAAAGGGGGAGACAGTGATGGCGGCGGCTCAGTCAGTAGGTTGCATACCCAGCATTCATGACAACCTGTGTTCATTCCCCGGCACCACATAAGCTGGGTGTGGTGGTTGCACGCCTCTAATCCTAGCACAGGAGGTCTAAGCAGAAGGACCAGAGTTCACGGTTATCCTTGGCTACACAGCAACTTTGAAGCTAACCTAGGCTACATGAAACCCTGTCTAAGATGCCTTCTTACAGAAGGGGATGGGAGAGGCACTCTGAGTTCAGGTTCAGGGAGAGATCCTGCCTCAAAAAAATAAGGCAGAGAGTACTAGGAGATGGCACCTGATACCCTCCTCTGGCCTCTGCATGCAAAAGAGCAGAGCACGTATGAGTTTATGCACACACATGCACTAATGCATGTATACATGCACATGTTCACAAACACCTAATACCACGCTCATACACACACACATAGATATACATGTTCTCTCCAGCACACATACACATATTGCACACACACAAAAATGCAGCATTTACAAATTGCACAAATTTCATCCCTGAATATTAATAGGTCGTTTCCACCCAGTTCAAGATGAATGTTTGCAAGGAACTTGGACAGGATCAAGGTCATTCGAGACGCAGCGCCTGCCCCTGGCTCCCACGGAGGTGCTGTCTGTCTGATTGTCCCCTGCTGAGCTGGACTGCCTTGGAATCCCAATTAACACTAACTAATGAGCTACTGTCTGCCAGGCCCCTCTGCCCTTTAAACCAGTGGAGCTTGAGGGGTCTGGACTTGTAGTTCCAACTATTCAGGGGTTAAGGCAGGAGGATCAAGAGCTTCAGTTCTGGATAGACGATGGTCTGAGTGTAAGATCGGCCTGTGCAATTTAGTAAGACCCTGTCTCAAAAAGGAAAAAAAAGCTGAGGCCTTGCCTTCCAAACGCACCACACACACACACACACACACACACACACACACACACACACACATACACACACGAGGAGGAAGAAGAGAAGCAGGAGAAATTTAATAAATAAATAAAATTTATAAAGAGAGACGGAGCTCTAGCTCAGCGTAGAGCCGTGCTAGAATCCCCTAGGAGGAATTGAGGATCTGGCTTGGAAGCCGAACAGAGGCTCTAGGTTCAATCCCCAATGCTGGGGGGAAAAAAGTGAGGGAGAGATTTCTTTTCTAAATGACTAGAGAGAAGCAATTGGAAAGACAAGATGGACTATGGCAGGGTTTAGGGGGATCTAGGAGGATAGGTAGGGAGGCTCCTGGGACATTCCCGAGTACTATCTGGGGACCCTGAGAGTAACAAGAACAGGTGGATTTGTCCGACATCCCATGGAAAAGAAGCCAGCGTGGAGAAAGAATAGCACACCCCACCTCGCTTCCTGAATCCTGGCAGACATAAGAAATGATTCTCAGGCTGCAAATAATGGGCTTTTATTAATTCCAGGCCCTGGAGGAAAGGACAGTGGCTGTGGAGACAGGCTTTGCAGCTAGTGACCCAGGAGGGAAAAGTCCTTTCCAAACAGTAATGCCACCGAGCTCAGGGAGGCTCAGGCAGGCATCCTAAGGCCAAGTTTGCTGACATTTTTAATGTTCTGTTGGCGCACACCATTGTCCTGAATGGGAAAGGCTAAGCTAGCTGACTCCCGGGATGAAACAGGGAATGTCAATATAAACTTTGGGTAGGCAAGGGCTGTTTTGTTTTGTTTTGCTTTGTGACAAGGTCTCATGGAACCTGGGCTGGCCTCAAACTCACTGTGTAGCCAAGGACTTTGAACTAATCCTCCTGCCTCCACTTCCAAGTACTGGCATTATTAATAAGTACAGCCATGTCTAGTTTATACAGTCCTAGGGATGGAACCCAGGGCTTTGTACATGCTGGGCAAGCGCTCTACCCAACAGGCTACATCCTTAGCTTTTTCCTGTCTCTCTCTATGTAGCTCAAGCTATGACCTCAGGTATGTGCAGGCAAGTCTTACCTAAAGCTCTTTAAGGCAGGACCAAAAAAAATTTTTTTTAAAAATGAAGACAAAAGAAAGAAAAAGAAAAGAAAAAATGTTAACACCAGAGGGAAAAAAATGATAAGTTCAACTTCATTAAATATCAGGATATGGGATTTGGGACAATGTCTCAGTCCATAAAGTACTCTGGACAAGGACCCAAATTCAAACCCCCAAAACTCTAATTTAAAAAAAAAATTAAGATGGGCATGGTATCAGAGCTTGCAATACTAGGACTGGGGATGCAGAAATCAACAGACCCCTGGCACCCACTGGCCACCAGCCTCACCTATTTATCAAGTTCCAAGACAATGAGAGAGCCTGTCTCTAATTGCAAGGTGACAGGATGTCCGCTGGCCTCCTCGTGCACCTGCACACATGTGCACACACACACGCACACACGCACATCAAAAATACAAAGTGTGCATGGAGGTATATCTCTGTTATCCCAACACTTCGGAAGCTGCGGCAGGAGGATCATGACTTCAAGGCTATTCTGGGCTACATAGCAAGGCCCTGTCTCAAAAAGCAAACTTCAGAGCCAAGTATGGTAGCTCACATCTCTAATCTAGTAGTTGAGGCTGAGGCAAAATTACTAAAAGTCCAAGGCCAGTTTAATGCAGTGTGGGCCTTCCTAAACTACAGGATAACCTCATCTCCAAAAAAATAACAAAATCAGCAAAACTGCTCAATACAGACATTAAAAGAAAGCTCACAAGGTGAGTGACTCCCTGGGAGGAAGAGATGCAGATAGGAATACATGGAGGGGTGGGCAGGGGGTGAAAGAGGAAGAAACACAGGGAGACAGAAAGGTTGGCGGAAAGAAAGAGATGGAAATTGGGGCGTCCACCATCTATCTGTCCATCTGTGCATTCGCTCGTCCATCCATCCGTCCACTCACCTACACACTCATTCATCCGTCTGTCCACCTATCTCTCTATCCGTCCACCACTCATCCATCCATCCATCCATCTATCCCTTCATCCATTTATCCATCCACCCATTCCCCCATCTATCTGATTGATCCACTCATCCACCCTCATACATATACATACATGTATATGTGTGTGTCTATCTGTCCCTCCACTCCCCCTTGAATCCATATGCCCGCTCATCCACACACACCCAGACACAGATGCATCCGTCCACCCATTTACCCACTCACCCAATGTCGTTTTCACTTTCCCTTCCCTCCAGGTGCACGTTCTGGCCATAGGCACACAGTGAGTAGGAGAGACACAGAAGGACCAGGGAAGCACCCACCGGGAGCACGTGGGTGGGGAATGCAAACTTCAGATGGCCAGATGGAGGCAGGACAGACTTGAGGCAGCTCCACTCACCATCTTCTCCTCTCTCTTGGGGGAATTTACATATCACCCCCCTTTTTCTAGACTTTCTTGAGGACCCAAAGATGGATGAAGTTCAGACGGCAGAAGGAAGTGATGGAGAAGCAGCCTGGGCAGGGGACACCTGGGTGGACACATGTGCCACAACCTTCCTTGTGCATGTGTGCATATGTGCTTCTCTCCTCCCGCTCCTCCTTTGTCCTTCCTCCTACTCCTCCCCACTCCCCTTTCATCTCCCCATCTCTTTCCCATCCCTGTCCTATCTGCAAACAGTAAGGGGAAGATGCTGGACCTGGCCTCAGGCTCAACCTCAAGTCCCTTCAACTTCACTATTTCCTGACTGTGAAGTTTGGGTAAAATCATTTAACCTCTCCAAGCCTTGGCATACTCACTTGAAATATGGTGGGGTTCTATCACCATGTACAAAACTCAAGTCCAAATGGATTAAAGACCTCAATATCAGTCTGAACACACTGAACCTGATAGAAGAGAAAGTGGGAAGTACT
>NC_022010.1:22853323-22859752 GCF_000317375.1 Microtus ochrogaster
GCCAGCCTGGTCTACAAGAGCTAGTTCCAGGACAGGAACCAAAAGCTACAGAGAAACCCTGTCTCAAAAAAAATCAAAGAAAGAAAGAAAGAAAGAAAGAAAGAAAGAAAGAAAGAAAGAAAGAAAGAAAGAAAGAAAGAAAGAAAGAAAGATGGTAGGGTGCTTTGAAATATAGCTTTTGTTTTGGTAGAGCAATGTCAACAAAGAGGGGGCACTGAAAAAGTATTGCCATTGAGCTCTTCTGGGCAGAGGCAGGCAGATCTCTGAATTCGAGGCCAGACTGATCTACAGAGAGGGCTCCAGGACAGCCAGAACTACACGGAGAAATCTTATCTTGAGAAACAAAAATAAAGAAATACCACATGGCCAGAAAGAATGTTTCCACCAAGTTGTGCCGGTGGCAGGCGTCTCTTCTCTAACAGACATTTTGACTATTTGTCACGGTGTGCATCTCAGGAGACCCACACCTCAGCTGGGCAAGAAGGTGACGATGTTCAGCTCCCGGGACACAGCGGAGGAGGTTGCCATGGCCAGGAAAGGAATCAGAGCCCCACAGTCTTTATCTAGAATGTTCTCAGTATCTGGGGCTGGGTAGAAGGAGGAGCCCCTTTCTCAGGTGCCTAAAAGCTCTCAGCTATGGATTAAATTATGTCCCCCTAAAATTTATTTGTTGACATTCCCAAACTGAGGTATTAGGTCATGACTGGAACTCTAAAAAGGTAATCAGGCTGACGGAGACGGGAATGTGGACAGAGATCTTCTGTAATAGGGTGTTTTGATTTGGGTGTGTGTGTGTGTTGTTGTTTACTTGTTTGTTTGTTTTGAGACAAGGTCTCTCTATGTAGCCCTAACTGTCCTGGAATTCACTACATAGACCAGGCTGGCCTCGAACCAGTATAGAGATCTGCCAGTTTCTGTTGGGATTAAAGGCCTGCACTATCACATCCAATGGCTTTTTATTTCTATGTGCATTGGTGTTTTGCCTGCATGTGTGTCTGTGTGGTGGTGTCAGACCCCATGAAACTGAAATTACAGATGGTTATGAGCAGCCATGTGGGTGCTGGGGATTGAATCAAACCTGGATTCCTCTGGAAGAGAAGCCAGTGCTCCTAACCTCTGAACCATCTCTCCATCCCCCACCAAAGGCTTATTAATAGAGTCTTCCGATGTGGGGGCTGGAGAGCTGGCTCAGAGGTTCTTGGTAACCTGACCTGGTAGATCCTAGGCTAATGCTCTACCACTGAGCCACACCCCTTTCCCCTCACTGGGGGATTCTAGGCAGGTGTTCTACCACTGTGTCACACCTCCAGTCCTCAGGCCCCTTGAAATGCCAGGTTACAGCCCATCAGTACAGTGTGGCATTCGTGTAATAGCTCACACACAGCAGCTGCCAATCACATGGAACAGAGTCCACTAAGAATAAACCTAGTCCCAACATAACGATGGCATGACTTGTGGTTTTTTCAACTTTGGAGCTGGGGATGTGGCTCAGTGACAGAGCACTTGGGTAGCTTGCACGAGGAGCTGGATCTCTGCTGTAGCACTACAACAAAATAAAGATAATAACTAAAGTCGAGGTAGGGTTGGGGTGGTGGCTAAGTGGTTAACAGCACTTGCTGCTCATCCAGAGGGCCTGAGTTTGGTTCCTAGCACCCATGTTGGACAGCTCACAGCCATCTGTAACTTCAACTCCAAGGATATGGCACCCACTCTCTGGCCCCAGGTATACCTGCTCACACTTGACACATGTGTGAGCACACACACACACACACACACACACACACACACACATTAAATTATGGGGCCAGAGAGATGGCTCAACCACTAAGAATGCATACTGCATTTTCAAGAGGACCTGAGTTTGATTCCCAACACCCAGATCCAGCAACACACAGCTTCTTATAGCTCCAATCCCAGGGGATCCAACACACTGGCCACCTGAACTCACATGCACATACACAGATATATAATTATTAAAAACAAAAAATTAAAGCTGGGTGTGGCGGTGGACACCTATCAAACCAGCACGTGGAAGTTTAAGGTGGGAGGCCAATGAGTCCAAGGCCAGACTTGGATGTATAGAGAAGCCCAGGCCAAAAGACTGGGGAAATGACCGTTTTAAGAGGTACTTGATGTGCAAGCCTAAGTCCTGAGTTCAGGTCCCAGCCACCAAGTAAAGGCTAGGCATGCTGGCACGGTTTGCGATCCCTGCGTTGGGAGGCATACTGGCCAGCCAGTTTCAGCAACTGGCGAGCTCGAGGCTCAGCGAGAGACCTTGTCTCAAACAATAGGGTGGAGAGCAATGGAGGAAGACACGGGACATTCACCTCTGACTTCATGTGCGTGAGAACAAATGTGCACACATACGTGCATATGCACTCACATATATACTGCGGACACATATATACACACATACTACAAACAGATACATAGACACACAATAAAACATGATAATAGTAATTTAAAAAGCGTTCCGTGTTCCTAGCTCCAAAAACCAAACAACAGCGGTCACAGCAACAAGACGTGGCTATTATTTTTCCTTTACAATAACGTGAAAGCCATATGTCTTTGGTAGAAACGTTGATCTTTTCCAGGTCAACATTCTCTCACACTGAAGGTGGTGGCAGTCACCTCTGTGATCAGGACAGAGAGCAAGAGCACTCTATGGTGGGCTGTGTCACTAGGCTGGACCATTCTATAGGTCACTTGCATCAAATGCCTTTTCCACTTAGGGTGTTTTCTGTTTATAGTGGGCCCACTGTGGTGGAATTCAAGAAGGCCAGGAGAACCTGCACACAGCGGTGCGGTGCACCCGGCTCTGTAATCTGCATATGGTGATGTGGTGTGCACGGCTCCGTAAGTGCACACGGCTCTGTCACCTGCACACAGTAGTGCAGTACACACCTCTCTATTCAGGGCTGAGCCTTGCACCTGGCGCTTGAGTTCACCTGCTCACATGCGCCCACTACACTGAAATGAGCTGTTTTCTATTTGTATGTGCCTATGTGTATGTGTTGATGTTCTTACGTGTGGGCATGCACATGTGTGTTTGTGCATGTGGGGCTAGGGTGTAGCTCAGTGGCAGAGTTCAGCCTCGGTTTAAGGAGCACTGGCCCAGTATGCAAATCCCTGAGCTCCTTCCACACATACAAGAGAGATTCAGAAAGGAGAGAGAAAGACAGACAGACAGACTACAGCCTTGAAGGTCCTTCACTAAATCCGTGGGCACAATCTGCATAGAGCAGGAAGTCCTCACGGCACTAACTCAGAAAGGGAGGCACGATTAGCTCCTAGGAAGCGCACCTTGGTTGGCCTGAGGGCAAAGTCCCCCCACACACACACACTAGCTGAAGGCTGCCTTCAGCTGCCTACTTTTGAATAAAGCAAATCCCAAATTCCGTTAGGAACCAGGAATAGCAAGATTTGGCTCTGGGGTCCCCTCTTCCAGGGGGGTTCATGATAGAGACTCCAGGGAGTCTCTACCGGTATGGATTCTAACTCTTGGTTCCCAGGTCTCGGGGTTCTTGGGGTCCTCTCTGCCTGTATCCCCTTCGAAGATAGATCCTGACCAAAGATACTGCTCGGGAATGCGGAACCAGGACCCGGGAACTCAGCTAAGCTGGAGCTCAATGGGAGCCCCTGCACAGCCTCCCCAGCCTCCTACCCTGCGTCCTGGCAGCTGCCCTTACAACCCCCTGGGACCCGCCTGGCGCCACGGGGATCAGACCAGCTGAGGGTTCCGGGCATGGGTGGAGGGTGCTACCTTGGGCGGGGAGCAGCTAAACGTGATGTGGGGATGGAGACCAGTAAAACGCTGGAGGAAGTGAGCCCCACACCCTGCTGGGCCGAGTTCCCATTCCAGGCCCTTGGAAAGGCTCCTGGGCACGCAGCAGGCTGGGGAGACGGCAAGAGATAAGCACCCTGGGCAAGGGAGAGGGCACGGGTTAGCAAGTGGTCTCCACGTGAACTTCAACCCTACTAGATCCTGGAATCTGCTCTGGGACACCAGGACGTCCACAGCTCAACCTTGAGTCCTCCTAAGTATCTAGGGACGCTAGGCTCATGGTATCCAAGTCCTGAGCAGAGTAATTGAACCAGAAACTTTGAAGGGTGCTTTTATAGTCGTTAGAGTGGGAGGTGGGCCATTGAAATGAGGCCTCACTACATAGCTTAGACCGGACTGGAACTCAGGATTACCCTATTTCAATCTTCCAGGAGCTGGGGTAAAAGGCACAGTGCCTTTGACTGACCTACAGCAGCTCTGGTCGCTGCTTTCTTATCTGCATAGCCCTTTATATCAGTGTGAGTGTGTGTCCATCCTGAATCCCTTCCTACCCTCTTGGCTCATCTTAAGCAGCACCCCAAGAGGAAAGTCAAAAGCCTGAGACACTGTCTTTCCTATGAATTAAGAACAGGTATCAGAAGGCCAGCCTGGTCTACAAGACCTAGTTCCAGGACAGGCTTCAAAGCTACAGAGAAACCCTGTCTCAAAAAACAAACAACAACAACAAAAAAAAAAAAAAAACAAACAGAAAGAACACGTATCAGAGGCTGGAGACTTGACTCTGGCTGAGGGCACTTGCTCTTGCAAAGGACCTGGGTTCAGTGCTCAACACCCAGCACTCTCACGCTAAGGCAGAGGCTTCAGAAGTCTGAGCCAGCCTGGATGCATAGCAAGGCTCCATTTCAAAATAAATAAAACAAAATGGCACAGAGTCGGGCATGGCGGTGCACAGCTGGAATTCCAGCACGAGAGAGGCTGAGGCAGAAGAATCGCAATTCAGAGGCCAGCCTGAACTACACCGTGAGAGTTCTGTCTCAAAAGAAGCGGAAGGGGATTGTGGGAAGGGTGAGTGTGTGAAGTGCTTGCCACACAAGCATAAGGACCTGAGTCCAGATCACAAGCACCCACATAGAAAAGCCAGACAAGGTGGTGCCCTTTCTCTCAGCGCTGGGGAGGCAGAAACAAGAGCATCCCTAGGTCTTGCTGGGCAGCTAAACATAGCCTAACTTATGAGCTCCAGGCTCAGTGATTCAGAAGACATTTGATGCTGATGGCTGATGTCTGACTTCCACATGCATTCCCATACAGGTGCACACACACTTGCAGGACATACGCACACACACAAACACATAACACACAATACACAACACACACACACACACACACACACACACACACACACACACACTAGTATCCCAAAGGGACATCAAGACCCAACGGCACATACCCTGGGACTAAAGGCATCCCAGTCTCTTAGAAGTGAGTGCTAATCAGGGTTCTAACCAGAGGTGGTTCAAATGTGAGCTACCTAACTTCAGCAAGACTTCTGTACAAGCTTAACACATACAGGAGCATGCAGACCAAAAGTGTGGGAGAGGTCAGAAGGCCGGGATATAGCTCATTTGGTAGAGAGCTTGCCTAGCATGCACAATGCCCTGGGTACCATCCTCTGAACAGGGTGTGGAGGCATGCATTTGCAATCCCAGCACTCAGGAGGTGGAAGAGGAAGAAGTCACTGCATAGTAAATTCAATACCAGCCTGGGCTTCATGAGACCCTGACCGTTGTCCTCGGGGGATGCCTAGATTTGGGACTCAGGAAGAGGGTGCAAGAAACTCAGTAACCGGGATGGAATTCGTTGTCACCCTCCCTCCACATGACAGGGGCTTAGGGTTAAAGCTAAATAGATCTAAGGAGATGGGAACTGAGCTTTTTCTGTGGGTGTGTAGACAGTCCTCCTAACCCCTCTGTTTATAAACTGGGATAATAATATCCCTGATCAAAACTAGAGATGTGTGCTCTATAAACTGTTGAGTGTCAAACAGATGAAAGACGTGTTCTGGACTCCTCCATTCTGGGTCCCTCGGGGGGAGAGGGGGTCACAGAGCCCAGCTCGTTGTGTTCTGCATCCCCAGACAGCAGCAGACAGCTCACGAGGCGATATGAAAACAGCGAGTCCAGGACATTCCCCCCCGCCCCCCCCCCAGGCTCACGGCTCACACCGGTCAACGACCCAGACTGACAAATGATTCAGACGCACAAACAGCCCGGTCTGGGAGAAAGTGCTAGGTTGCTGGGTCAGAAACAGGCTGTGCAGGAGCCAGGGCATCCCAGGGCAGCAGCGGAGGGAAGACACAAGTGTCTGTGGGAAGGGATTTCTTTCTGTACCTGCCCTTTAACCGGCCACCATCATCTACTTCACTGTGCCAAATGATGTCATAGACTATACCCACAGGCATGACTCTGAGGGTTGATATTTTTCCTTTGTTTTCTGTGACACCAGGGATGTCACTCAGGGCCTAGCATATCCTAGGCAGGTGCCCTACCACTAAGCCACACCCCAGCCCCTCACTGGGGGATTCTAGGCAGGGGTTCTACCACTGAGCCAGACCCCAGCCCCTCACTGGGGGATTCTAGGCAGGGGCT
>NC_022010.1:22860607-22861929 GCF_000317375.1 Microtus ochrogaster
GCAGAGGCAGGCGGATCTCTGTGAGTTCGAGGCCAGCCTGGTCTACAAGAGCTAGTTCCAGGACAGGAACCAAAATGCTACGGAGAAACCCTGTCTCGAAAAATCCAAAAAAAAAAAAAATAATAATAATAATAATAATAATAATAATAAAATAAAATCAGAGGAAGAGGCTGGCCTTAATGGTACAGGCCTAGAGTCCCACACTCAAGAGGCTGGGAGAGCAGTCAGACTCAAGGCCAGCACAGGCTACATAGTTTAAATGAGTGTAGGGGAGTGGAGAGGGTAGCTCAGTTGGTAGTATTTGCATGAAGCTCTGGATCCCATCCCTAGTGCCACAAAAAATATTTAAGAATAAATATTCATTAGCAATTAAAATAAAACCAGAGGAGAATGGGTATCTGTGTGCAGTAAGAAGCTGGGGGAAGCATATTCTGCCCTTGGGTTTCCGTCCCTGCTCGTACATATTTCCTTCCCAAGCCTCTGTTCCGTGCGTACGAAAATTCATGTTCTACTAATGTAACCTATTAACTCTGTTTCCTCTGGGATTAGCTCGAGGCAGGGCACTTGCTCACGCTAAAGTATGAACGACTGCCAGCCGGTCTTTAGTTTCCCAAAGACAAAACAGAACAAGGGTGCTACCTGAATTCAGTTTTGCCCAGGCTAGCCCCCAATGTGTGTCTGTCCCTCACACGATCTTGACAATGCCCTCTGTGGACAAGGAAGGACACCCAAGCATTCCCCAGGGATTGGAGAGGTCTGTCTACACCAACGGTCTCTACCTGCATTTTCTGGAAGTCTCACTGGTGCTCTTGGTTCAACACTCTGAAACCGGTGGGTCCTTCTGTCTGCCAGCCATGACAGCAAGCCACTGTTGAGATGAGAAAAGGAAATGGACCCCAAAGGACTCTGTTCTATGGATCTCCAAAGTGGTTCAGGAAATAGGGTGGAAGGAGATATTACAGGACCCGGGAACTCACCAATTGTGTAGTACCCCAACCTAGGTAGCAGCTTGGGAGCTGGGGAGCCCAGGCCGGTCAGGGAAGGAGGCTACGAGAGTGGGTTAAGTCAGTCATACAGGGCCTAGGAGGCCAGACTCAGAAGCCTGGATACTGAACTGGCGATGGTAATGCATGCCTGTTGTCCTAGCCATTTAAGAGACTGGGGTGAAGCCGGGTGGTGGTGGCACACGCCTTTAATCCCAGCACTTGGGAGGCAGAGGCAGGAAGATCTGTGAGTTCAAGACCAGCCTGGTCTACAGAGCTAGTTCCAGGACAGGCTCCAAAACCACAGAGAAACCCTGTCTCGAAAAACCAAAAAAAAAA
>NC_022010.1:22862029-22877624 GCF_000317375.1 Microtus ochrogaster
CCAGCCTGGTCTACAGAGCTAGTTCCAGGACAGGCTCCAAAACCACAGAGAAACCCTGTCTCGAAAAACCAAAAAAAAAAAAAAAAAAAAAGAGACTGGGGTGGGAGAATCACAAGTTCCGAGGCCAGCCTGTGCTACATAGTAAGCAAGTTCAGAGCTATCCTGTGCCACTTAGCAAGACCCTAGCTTGAAATAGAAGCTAAAGAGGGCTAGGAATATAGGTCAGTAGTGAAGGGTCAGCCTAGAATCTGCCAATAAGTCAGGGGCTAGGGGGGGGGGGCTCAGTGATAGAGCACCTGCCTAGAATCCCCCAGTGATGGGCTGGGGTGTCGCTCAGTGGTAGAGCACCTGCCTAGAATCCCCCAGTAAGGGAGTGGGGTGTTGCTCAGTGGTAGAGCCTCTGCCTAGAATCCCCCAGTGAGGGGCTGGGCTGTGGCTCAGTGGTAGAGTGTTTACCTAACCAATGCAAAGCCCCAGATGTTATCCCCAGGTCTGCAGAAGAAAGGAAGGAAGGAAGGAAGGAAGGAAGGAAGGAAGGAAGGAAGGAAGGAAGGAAGGAAGGAAGGAAGGAAGAAAAGGCTTACAGTTACCTGAATGGCTACTGAGGGTCTCTGCACAAATCGCTGGTGTTCTTAGAGCCAATGGAAGCTAGATTTTGGGTCCCTCCAGAACAGAGCCCTGGAGGAGCAGGAGCCCATCACAGACTTTGCCCAAATGACTCTCCTAGACACCCCTCAGCCCACGGCGAGCTGGGCACCCTGCAGGCATTGGAATTTGTCAATGATCTTGGTCAAGGGCACCCAGCCACGCTCAGAGAGTCAGAGTCATTTGGTAAATGAGCTCATTGCATCTGTCCGCTATCCAGGGAGGTGGCACTGAGCATTTGAGGACTGCTGGATTGCTGGAATGTTCCAACAACTGGCTAATGAATGGATATGTCAGTCCATGACTGGCATTCTTAGCCTTTGCCTGGTCACTGTCACATTAGCTTGCATGGATGAGGCATGCAGAGGATCCGCCCCACCCCTTGTTGCAGGTACATGGAGCCTTTTGCAGCAATATATGAAGCCAGATGCAGCGCTGAGTTCAAGAGATCAAAAACTGGGGCACAAAGCAGGGCCCTGGCCTGACAGCTCGAAGCCTATCCTAGCAAGTCCTCCCTCTGTACCTCTCCTGGATCCCCACAGAAAGCCTCTCCTGCTGGCTCCAACCCCTCTCCCAGTCCTGGAATTAATAAAACTCCAAGCAGACTGTGGTTTGCAAGTCTGCAAGCCAGTTCCTGCCCGCGTCACTACTCCAAGAGGAGTGGGGCCCAGCTCCCCACCAGCCCCGCTGCTCTCCTCATCCAGGGCTTGGAGCCTCAGGTCCTGCCCATGGTGTAGTCCCTTTTCCCAGCAAAGGATGGACTGGGGACTTCAGGCTCTTGAATCTTCTGTACACTCAGGACCCCCCCCCCCGAAACACACACACTACAAAAGAGCTACACATATGCTGTGCAGTTTCTAGACGATTCCCATGTTCTCACTCACTTGAATCTCTCTCATGATCTCATATTTTGGTTTGATTTTTAGGGTTTTTTTGTTTGTTTGTTTGTTTGTTTTTAAGAGTTTCATGTACCCCAGGCTGGCCTCAAATTCACTAACAAGGATGACTTTGGACTCCTGGTCTTCCTGCCTCTACCTCCCGAGTGCTGAGATTCCAGGAACGTACCAACTATACCTATCCAGCCCAGGCTAACCTAGAGCTTGCTATATAGCCCAGGCTGGTAATAAACACTCTATCCTCATGTTGCAGCCTCCAAGGTGCCATGCCCAGCTTTAAGAGGACTCTCCCATCACGTCCCCCCACTTTCCAAAATGCTGGTGATTCCTTAGCATAGCTGGTAGACCACGGAAAAGGGAAAGACTGCCCAGGATCTCAAGACTCAATCGAGCCATACAGCTACACCACAAACAGGGACAGAGCTTGCAGGATTAGCTTCAGCCACGGCGCTGTCGGCACCGAATGGATACAGCACACGTCTAGGCACAGGACAGAGACATGCACCCACAGTTTCTTCGCCTTCACCATCATCTCCAAGTTAAGGGTAATTGACATCAGCTAACACACGAGGCAAGTGCACTCTAGGGAGTTGTCCCCTAGAAAGTGCTAGATCTAGCTGTGTTCAGTGGTGAACACTGGTCATCCCAATACTCAGGAGGCTGAGGCAGGAGGATCAAGGCCAGCCTGGGTTATATAGTGAGACAATGACCATGTTGGAGGAAGGGATGAAGAGAAGGAAGGGGAGGAGGAGGGGGAAGGAAGAGAGGGGGAGGGAGGAAAGAGAGAAGAAGAAATTGTGGAGGAAGGAAGGAAGGAAGGAAGGAAGGAAGGAAGGAAGGAAGGAAGGAAGGAAGGAGAGAGGGAGACAAAAGAAAAGGGGAAAAGGAAAGAAAAACAGAGACCCAAAAATGAGCCCAGATCCACCTAAGCCACCTGCCTTTGGTCGCTTCCCTCCTGGCCATTACTATCAGAGCTGCAGACTCCTCTATGCCCTGTGCTAGACAGATATCTTTAACTTAGCCCTCTGAGCCACTTATTGCAGGAGAAAGACCCCAGGACAAACGGTGGACTTTTTCCTCCGACCAAATATGATCTAGAGCAGGTAATGATCATGGTCTCCTATCCTGTAGCACCCGCATTTCCTTCATACATGCAGGGGTCTTGGAGTGACATAACCTTCCCTTGACCCACCCCTTCACCTCCCAAAAACCTCCCAGGGTCCCCATTTGCTCAAGGATCGGGTGGCCAAGGCACTACACTTTCCTGACGGGACAGTTCTGTTGGTTCAGTAAAGGCTGCCCCCTTCTGGTCAACAGAGGAATAGCATCCTCAAGCCTTCCCAGAGGCGCCAAAAGAATGGTTTCAGATCCTGGCTAGAGCTAGTGGTGCTCAGCTTAGGACAGGTGGTGACCAAGCAATGAGAATACTAAGCTGATCATCATCTGCATGGAGCTCCCGCCTCCATGTTCCCCACCAGGCACTGGCACTTAGGATCCAGTTTGACCTCTGTTGGACACTGGTTTGCTCAGGGATGGTGCAAAATTATGTTCGTGGCCCGTATAAAACCAACCAACACCTTATGCAAGGAGCATCTTGGAGTCCTTGGGAGACACTGAATATATGACTTTCACTCCCAAGCCGTTCACCTGACCTCAGCCCCTTGGTTTCTGCAACCATAGATCCTAGACTTATCCAACACCCTTTCCCTGGCTTCAAACAGATGAGTAAGACCTTGTCTCAACCACAATGAATAGATCATATGTCAGCATCCCCATTCTGTCCCCAAAATGCCCCACGGTGCCATAGCCTCTGGTTTTCTTTCCCAGGCAATTCTGCCTACAGATTCTATAGGCAGACCCCTTTAGACCCATCAACCTTCCCAGCCCAGTTTTGGGTAAGGTCTGTCTTTAGCTAGGCTTGGGGGTGTCAGGGTGTCTGCAGGGCCAGGGTGGGAGCTGAGGCGCGGGACAGCTGGCCTGTGTCCCCACACTGGGCCTGGGGCCCAGTCAGAGGGGCGGGGGCCTGGCTACTCCAGCCTTGGCTAGGGCTGGGATTTTTTGGCTGGGCTGCCTGGGCCCTCCCTCCTGCTTCCTCTCCAGAGGACTGTCCTGGCAAAGGCCCCCTCGCACTTTCTGGCGGGAACAGGGCCAGGAGCAAGCAAACAGCTACAGAGGGAAAGCCGCGCACGCGCGCGTGTGTGTGTGTGTGTGTGTGTGTGTGTGTGTGTGTGTGTGTGTGCAGGAAAATAGACCCATAGTCCAGGCAGATTCAGCCTAGGAGGCTTGCGAGCCTGGCCTTTCGTAATTGCCCCCTCCCCCGCGACCCCCTCTCCCAGCTCCCCCTCCTCCCGCCCTCCTCCCACCCGCCCTCTATCCCTCCCTCCCTCCCTCACAGCAGCCTACCAGGCAGCAATTACGCTTTGGGGATAAAACGAGGCACAGAGAGCAGGCTGGGGCAGTCCTCCCCGAGATGGCGAGTCTGACAGCGGCAGTCCCGCAGCCTGGCGTTTTGCTGATCTTCTTGCTCAACCTCCTCCATCCCGCGCAGCCTGGAGGTAAGGGGCTCCTCGCCGGTCCCACACTGCCCCTCGCTGGTCCCATGCTGCCCCTCGCCGGTCCCATGCTGCCTACATCTGCGGGACCCAGCCGGCCAGGAGACAAGACTGATGGGGGATCCCGGAGATGGATGAGCCCTTCGCCTCCAGATCCCCCCCCCTCCCCGTCCCTCTTCCAGGCAGGGTCCTGGGAACTGTCTCCTCTAGAGAGCTAGCTCCGCGGAGGGGGATCCTGTCAAACATGCATTCCACAAATCAGGATGGTCCCTAGCCTCTGTCCAAGCTCGAGAGGGGGGCGGTCCTAGGAGCCACCTGGGTGCTTGTCCAGTGGAGGCGGTTTGCACACCTGTACACATACCAGCCTGGGGAGAGACGGTCCTGGTTGCTTGGGGGATGCTGGGAGTGTGTGTGTGTGTGTGTGTGTGTGTGTGTGTGTGTGTGTGTGTGTGTGTGGTGTTTCACACTGTGTTGCACAGGTGTCAATGTGAGGATCTGGCCGATCATGTCCCTGAAGGAGAAGTATCTGGGAAAGGTATGGTCTGTTGAGGAGTCCATCCCTAGACAGGTGGAGGTGGAGGGAGGCAACCATGAAGTTGTCTGGTGGGACCTGCCAAAGTCCAACACACAGTTGGGCGCGGTGAGCCACACCTGTGTTCCCAGCATGTAAGTTCAAAGCCAACTAGACGCCATCTCAAAAAAAAAAAAAAAAAAAAAAACCATGAATGAGGGTTAAGGATGTCTCCATTGGTAGAGCGCTTGCTAAATACGCACAAAGCCCTGGGTAAACCAGATTGGCATGGTGATGCACACCTGTGTGGTGGCCCCACGATCAGGAATTCAGTGTGTCTTTGGCTATGTAGTGAGTTCAAGGCCATATGGGCTACATGACACCGTCTCGAAAAAACCAACATCCTGAAGAAGTCTGGTGCCCAGGTGTAGGTTGTCACTGTAAGTGAGTGCGAGTCTTTGCCGTAGGAGGGTTTCCTGGGGTGGAGGACAGGCCAGGGGGTGAGCTGGGAAAGGTGCCCATCTCCCGGCAGACAGGGCACAGCTGGTGTCAGAGGCTACACTGAGCTGCCAGTTATCATTCTGATCCTCTGCTACGTGTCCGGACCAGGCACATTGGGTTATGGGGGAGGAAGGAGATGGCTCACAGAGGGAAGGTGCATCCGGCCATGGGGAAAGAGGTGCAAACCCATGGGCCATCTGCTGAGGTCATCTAGGTGGAATCTGGCTTCCTTAAGAGCCCTCCTTGTCGTGGGAACCTGAACTTGAACTGGGGACAGGGGGCTTCAGGGCAGGGCTGGGCTGTGGTCAGAGGCTGTGTGGGAGCAGCAGCAGGTCCATGAGACTGACCTGCTCAGGGTAGGAGCCCACTGGAGGACAAGAGTTCCTAGACTGGGACGAGACAGAGGGTTATAGGTACCAACAGGAGGACCCTACAGCTTCAGCCAGCCAGTGGGTAAGAGCCGTGACTCTGGATCACCTGCCCCTCCTGCTCCAGATGTGGTCACCTAACATCTGCCCGCCCTCCTCCCTCGATGGTTATACTAGTTCATCATAAAGAAACTACTATCTGAACACACCTGAGGCAGGAGGCTATCTAGTTGGAGGGCAACCTGAACTAGACAGTGAGATCGTCTCTCAAAAGAATCTAAAAGAAGGCACAAGATGGAACTCAGCTAATAGAGCACTTGCCTCGCATGCTAGAAGGCCTGGGTTTTACCCCCAGCACCACACAAACCAGGTGTGGTGGTGGCTCCCACCTGTGGTCCCAACTCTCAGGAGGTGGAGGCAGAAGGATCAGGAGTTCAAGGTCACACTTAACTGTGGAGGGAGTTCAAGGCTAGCCTGGGCTACACAAGACCCTTTCTTGAAAGGTACAGAAATAGAGCCTGAGGCAGGCTAAGGCCATCACTGGAAGTTAATATCAGCCAGCTTTCTGCCCTGAGTCAAAAAAAGAAAAAGAAAAAGGAGGGGGGTGGGGGAAGTGCCAGGGAATACTGGGGAGAGACAGCCCTGGGGCGGAGTCTTCCTATAAGGGCAGAACAAACCCTCCCCCTTGTAGTCTGGGTGACATCACTCAGTACTCCGCTGGCATCATTCCCCCGTGAAGATAAATCTCAACTCTGTCCCAGGTGGCCGGAGTCACTAGGTTCAAGCAAGAGGCATATGGATTGATGAGGCCTTTCAAGATTTGTTCTGAGTCCACTGAACTCCTAAGAGGTCAGAGATCTGCGCGGGGCTGGCCATTTGGTCACACCTACCTAGTCTCCCACTTGTCTGGTCCCGGGAGGGGGAGCCTGGTCTCCCCAAGAGAAAGATGTCATGGGCACCAGTTCCTCGTCGCTGATGGGGGTGATAGTAACATTTCCTCTGACTAATGGCTTGCGTCAGCCCCTGTGTTAGAGGGGCTATATAAACCAGGTGTGGCTCAGGAGCTCCCCGGACTAAGACAGCAGGATCACCGTGGCTGTGAGTACTGTGCCACAGAGGGAATTCCAAGCCAGCCTGTGCTAGATGGTGAGACTCTATTCCCCCCCAAAACAAAATTAAAATAAAAGGTCACCAAAAGGAGAAAAAAAAAATCAAGCATGGTAGCACCCTTGCCTATAGTAGCCTTGCGCTTTGGAAAGATGGAGACAGGAGGATCAGGGGTTCAATATCATCATCTATAGAGTGAGTTCTAGGCTAGCCTGGGCTACAAGAAACTCTTCCTTCAAAAAAGTACATGTTATAGGATTGGACATAAAACGAAGTTCAGTGATCTTCCTGACCCCAGAAATGTTTTCCATACCCCCCCACACTTACACACTGAAGGTTTATCTCAGGATAAACCTGATGGGCATGATGGTTGCCTGGACCTATGCCGTGACCTAAGAATTCTTCCTCTATTTGATCTGTGGAGGCTCTTGTTCGAGGGATTTGAGGGTTGACAGCTCCCCAGGTGCCTCTGATAAGCTGCCAAAGATTTAGTGCCTTGATCCCGCTCTGGGCATCTGGTTGGAGCAAGGGATAGCTCACCCAAACGCAGGAGCATGAACAACTTTTGCAAAGGGTCTGGCAAACACACACAACAAGCATCTTGGCGAGGTTTTCTCTGCTCGATCCAGGCTGCCCCACTGGATTTGGGCTTGGCAGAGCCCCCTGCCAGGACCCATTAGCCCCGCTAACCTCCTAGTGGCAAGGTCAAATGTACATAGATACCAGGCCAAGGTGCTGCATCTGGTTGACTCTCAGTTTCCCTGGCTGCGGAAGGGAAAAAAAATCCCTATTTTTAGCACCCAGCCCCTAAGCATCCCTGGGGTTTGGGTGCAAGGGTAACAGTAGCGACTTGACAGCTGCCAAAAATATATCCACTGGAGGATCATGGGACAGCAAAGCTGTGGAGTGACTTTCTCTTACAATTTGCTCAGGATCTGATGAGCCATGAAATTAGCTCCTATCTTTACTTTTCTAGGTTTTTAAAATTATTTATTTGTTATTGATTTTTGTTATTTTGGGTTTTTGTTTGGTTTTTATTGTTCTGTTGTTGTTGTTGTTTGTTCTTTTTGTTTGTTTGCTTGTTTGTTTAGGGAGGGATTGTGCTGGGGACTGAACCCAAAGCTTTGTGCAGGCTGGGCAAGTGTGCTACCTCTGAGCCCAACCTCTAAGATGGGTTTTTTTGTTTTGTCTTATTTTGTTTTTTGTTTGTGTGTTTGTTTTTGTTTTATTGAGACAAGGTCATATATTGGCCAAGCTGACCTTGAACTCACTTTGTGGTTGAGGGTGACCTTGAACTCCTGATCTTCCCACTTCCACTTCCCGAAAGCTGGAATTACATCTGTGAACCACTGAGCCTGGATCCAATTTCCTAAGGTTAAAGAATACTTTTGTTTCTCGAATATGTAACTCTGGCTGGCCTGGAACTTGGTAGGTAGGACATATTGTCCTCTCCAGTTTACAGCAATCCTCCTGCCTCTGCCTGCCAAGTACCAGGATTGTCAGTGCCCATCACTGCCCCTGACCTACCCAGCCAGTTTCTAAGGCTTAATTCTCCCTGGTGATTGGTATATAAACAGGTAACCGAAATGGAGAGGACTCAGGGAGGGTTCTCCAGAGAATCTGAGGGGACTCTTGAGAGAAAAATTTAACTGAATATGGGAACTCAGTCCTTTAATCCCCCAGGATTTATGATGCTGAGACAGGATTGTAAACCCAAATCCAGCCTAAGCTATATACAGAGTTCAAGCTAGCCTGGGCTACAAAGAAGCCCTGTGTTAGAAAAGAGAAGAGAAGACAGGAGAAAAGAGAAAAGGAGGGGAGGGAAAAGGAGGAGAGGAGAGGAGAATTAGGCAAAGGGAGGGGAGGGAGGAAGAGAGGAAGGCAAAACCAAAAACAATCTGAGGCGCTGAGGAGCAGGCTGCTGCCCAGGAGCAAGCCAAGTGCAGACCACACAGACGAAAGGGTTGAAAATCTCCCTTCTCGGAGAGTTTACAGGCAGAGGACTAAGGGGTGTTTTCGGGGCTTCTAGCCCAGGTCAGAGGACTGTTCGGATCCCTGGGAGTCTAGGGTCATGATTCACACATGTGAGAGATGAGATTCGCCCCAAGGCTAGCAGGAGGAATGAGCCAGACTCACATAAAACAAGACACAAGTGTGTTCCAAGCCAGCTGCTTGTGGCCAACAGAGCATTGAAGGCAGGAGAAACTGTGGCGGGCTAGGAGAAGGAGCGGCGAAGACTTCCAGCAGGGTCTTGGAGAAGAGAACTTGGAGGGAGGTGAGGATGTTCTCGGTAGGAAACCCTGCTGGCACAAAGGAGAGATGGTGGGAATGAAGACCATGGGGGGCGGGGAGACCTCCATAAGCAGTGTATGATTTTTGAGACAAGGGGTTTGCTATGTTGCACAGGCTAGCCTGAACCTCGCTGTGTAGCCCAGGAAAGCCTCCAGCTCTCTAGGAAGTGCAACGTGATCTCAGACTCACACTTCTCCTGTCTCCACCTCTGAGTACGGGAATTACAGGTGTGTGCCCACATGTCCTATCTACAGAGTCCTTTATTCTTATTATATTTATTGTGTGTGTATGCACATATCACTGTGGGGGGTGGTCAGAAAACAATGACGGGGAGTCAACTCTTCCCCTCCGCCATGCGGGTTCTGGGGATTGAACTCAAGCCATGAGGCTTGGCAGCCAAGATAAGAGAAGGCAGCTACTCAGCCTTCTCTGTTTTCTCAGTGAAAAACAGGAATCAAAAACTCTAGCCAGGCCTGGTGGCACACGCCTGCCCTCTCAGCGCTCTAGTGGCTGAGGCTGGAGAATCTCATGTTTGAAACCAGCTTATGCTACACAATGAGATCCGGTCTCAAAACAACATTCCAACTATCTGGGGTGTCCCGGGTTGGGTGTGACGCTGGACCAATGTGATTGGGCTATGAAACACGGTTGTGGAAAACAGAGAGGAGCTGGAGAGAGGGGAAGTAACAGCGCCCTCAAGAGGGAACCTGGTTATAGACAGAGTGTTGGAGAACAGAACGCTAAGAGAGAGAACGTTGGGTTTAGTCAAGTCAGGGGCTCAGCAAGACCACCCCCAGGGGCCTTATGGGGGAGTGAGGAAACAAATCAGACACCACCCAATCTCTCTGCCTCCCTCCCTCATCATTTATTGAGTACCTATTGTATACCTGGGCCTAGCCATGCACTAAGAGAAAACAGGGGACCCAAGATGACCAGCACCTTCTTTTAACAATTATTTCTGTCCGGGGGTCTGACTAGGATCTGTCCTTTCATTTGAATGCTTGCAACCATGCGAAGCAGCAAACCTCACACCTACATTGTGAGGAAGAAAAAAAAAAGTGAGGCCTGGCTAAGGAGGTGGTTCCATTGGCAGGGTGAGTGCCTAGCGAGCATGAAGCCCTGGGTTCTATTCCCAGGCCTGGAACAAACCAGGTGGGGTGGCATAGGTCTGTCACCCCAGCACTGGAGAGATGCAGTTACTTGCCTGAGGTCACACACCGAATGAGGATCTGGGAGAGAAGCCAGAGGGCTGTACCCTGGGTCCCCTTGCCTTCCCACCACATTGTTCCCTTGTTCCTGTTGTTCCCACAGGCAGCACTGGAAAGAACAGGAAGAGAAGGAGAGAAAGTGCAGGAGAGAGGCAGAGACTGGAACTCCCCGCTTGGGGCTCAGAGCTGGAGGCCAGAGCCTGGGAGGGTATCAAAAGCTTGGGGGGCCATGTGTATTTGGCAGCTCAGGACAATGCTAGAAGTCTGTTTCCTGCAGACTCAGATCCCTGGGGCCACCCTCCCTGAGCCCCCAGGCTCTGAGCAGATCACTAGAGACCATCCAGGCCTGGCTTTCAGTCTCTCAAGGGTTACAAGGGGAGGGGCACAGACCCCAGGAGGTGGTGGCGCCAGGACTTTAGCACAATCTGCCCGTGGTGGCCAGACATTCCTAACTCTGCTTAGGATGACAAGGTCCAGGGACCAGGCAGGCCCAGCTGTGTATTGTCACCCAGTGTCTGAGACCAGACACACAGACATCTGGCTAAGAGGTCTCCCTGAACCCACTGAAAAGCTACATGACTGGCTGGCACCCACCTTGCATCCCTCACCATATGACTCTCAGGGTCCCTTCAGCAAAGTAGAGTTTGGGCCCTGGTGACAAGGTGACTTGTCAAGATTAGAGGTCATGGCTCAGTATAGGAGTCTCCATTTGTTGCCATGACAACAACTCCAGGGCCAGCATCTCCAATGAAAGCTTTGGCTGGTCCCTGGGGACTAAATTCGTGACCTTGGCTTGGAATTAACTGTTCCTTAGGAAACTATTCGATTGGCTCATTCATGGTGTTCCCACCCCCTCCAGTCCCTGGCGCCTCCCAAAACAGCCCTGGGTGGTGGCCAGAACCCCACCCAAAGAGAGTTGCCCAGGGGCCAAGGACACTGACCTAGCACTATCCTACCAGAGTAGGAATGGCTGAAGCCAGACAGCAGCTAACTCCTAACTGATGTCACCACCCAGCCTGCCCTCTTACATTTGACTCCAGCCTTGCCGCCCAGCTCTGAGCAAAGTCATGGGTAAAGCAAGTAGGCAGAGTCCCTTGCCTTGATGTTGATCCAGTCACTACCACAGGCAGGTCCCTTCTCGTCAACAGTGTTAAGCCTCCTGCTCAGAGAAGTGGCCTGGGTTTGCTCCAGGCTTCATGTTTACCCAGCTGTGTGGCCCCAACCACTTCCCTTAACCTCTCTGGGCCTGATTTCAAGTCTACTGCAACTACAATTCAGAACTTCTGCCCCTCCGGCTTCATTGAGACACTTTGGGAAGAATGAGAAAATACAAAGTCAGGTGTGGTGGTTCATGCTTATAATCTTGGCTTCTGGGGGCTGGAGAGATGGCTCAGTGGTTAAGAGCATTGCCTGCTCTTCCAAAGGTCCTGAGTTCAATTCCTGGCAACCACATGGTGGCTCACAACCATCTGTAATGAGGTCTGGTGCCCTCTTCTGGCCTGCAGACATATACACAGAATATTGTATACATAATAAATAAATAAATATAAAAAAAAAAGAGCTAGTTCCAGGACAGGCTCCAAAAAAAAAAAAAAAAATCTTGGCTTCTCAGGAGGCTGGGGATGGGGGAAGGAGGTGCAAGATCAAGACCAGTCTGAACCACGTAGTGAGGACCTGTCTCAATAAATAAAACAAGAACTGGGGTCAAGTCGGTGGTAGAGCTCCTTCCTAGAATCCCCCAGTGAGGGGCTGGGGTGTGGCTCAGTGGTAGAGCCCCTGCCTAGAATCCCCCAGTGAGGGGCTGGGGTGTGGCTCAGTGGTAGAGCCCCTGCCTAGAATCCTCCAGTGAGGGGCTGGGGTGTGGTTCAGTGGTAGAGTGCTTGCTAAGCACACATACACAAAAGGAACCAATATAATGTAATATCATATATATATGTTGTTTACCCTCAGACATTGATTTATAGATAAACAATACCATAATCACTCTATCTTCATTAAAACACGGTTGGTGACAGGCAGTGGATGGATGTCTTTAACCCCAGCCCTCAGGGGGCAGTGGCAGGCGGGTGTCTGTGAGTTTGAGGACAGCCTGGTTTCAAGCTCCAGGGCAGCCAGGGCTACACGACATAGTGAAACCCTGTCCCAAAAACAATCATACAAAAAGCCTGAGTGCCTGGCTAATCAGAGTCTACCCTCTTCCTTCTAGGGGTTCCAGGAGCTGTGCCCGGTGGAGTTCCCGGTGGAGTTCCTGGTGGAGTTCCTGGCGGAGTCTATTATCCAGGTAAGTACATGAAGTTTCCACACGCCTGTTTATGACAGATGGGGATGGATTGCTCATGAGAGATAGAATATTTTTAAGTATTTTTATTACACTTATTTTTAGGGCTTGCACATGGAGGTCAGAGAACAACTCTTTTTGTTTGGGTGTTTCTCTTGGTTTGTTTGTTTTGTTTTTTGAGACAGAGTCCCACTGTGTATCCCTGGCTGGACTGGAACTCACAGAGATCCTCTGGGGGGAGGGGGGGGATTAAAAGCATGTGACACCATGCCCAGTTCCATAGGACAACGTTTGGGAATCGGGTCTTTGCTACCACTGTGTGGGTCCCAGGGCTGAAACTCAATATGTTAGGCTTGGCAGCAAATGAGCTTTACCCACTGAGCTAGTTCATAGGCCAGAGAATTTATCACATTTCCGTTCCTGCCACTGAGGACAGGCAAATCAGGCTCATTTTCTGAAGAAGTTAACCAGGCTGGGGATGTGGCTCAGTTAGCAGAGTGTTTGCCTAGCATGTGCAAAACCCCGGGGTACCATCCCCAGCACTGCTTAAACCAGGTATAGTGGCTGCATACCTGTAAATCCCAGCATGGAAGGACAGACATTCAAGGACATCCCTTGGCTATAGAAGGAGCTCAGGCCAGCCTGGGCTGTGAGAGACACTGCCTCAAAAAAAAAAAAAAAAGCAATCCAATCAGTAGAGCGAGATGTGAAGGCACCCATCTGTAACAGTAGCATCCCAGACATAGAGAGTCAAGAGTTCAAAGCCAGCTTGAGCTGCGTAGTCTCCACCCTAAGAAAAGCTGCTAATGGAACATCTATTAAGAGCATAAATATTGTACAAGATGGAGCATAATCCCTGCTGTCAGGAGGCTGGCGCCTTCACACATTCCTGTCATTGGAAGGGTTCGCAGTCCTCAAAGCTTTAATCCCACTCTTGGCAATCCCCCAGAGGCGAATAACAGAGAAGATAAATAGAGCGACTAAACTGGGGATGCAGCTTGATGGGTAGAGCATCTGCCTAGTGTGTGTGAAGCCCCAGCATCTCAAAAACCATGGGTCATGGCGAATGCCTGTAATTGTGGAGCGAGCTAGCTATCCACACTGGTGAACTTGGGGTTTGATTGGCACACCCTGCACCAACGAATAAGGTACAAGAGTGATGGTGGATGACTCTAGACATCAACTTTGGGCCTCCATAGGAATGCACACACACACACACACACACACACACACATGCACACATGCATATATACACACGCATACCAGACACACATACATGAAAAAATGGAAAGAAAATAACTGATATGAAGTCAAAAGTCCCTCTAGTTCCATCCTAGGACAAACTGACACAAGGCTATTGAGTCAGTAAGACAGAAAAAGAAACTGGGTCATAGGAGTTGACTTGCCCAAAGTTCTACAGCTAGAATTTGATGGTGATGGGGTGTGGCTTGTCTGGATACTAACCTCTGATGTTTCTCTCTCTCAATGCACACAATAGGGGCTGGTATTGGAGGACTGGGAGGAGCAGGAGGTAAGCTCAGAAACTAGCCTGAGGCTCCTCAATCAAAGCATCTTGGTGTCATCATGACTCCCCCCCAACATACATAAGACCTCAGGTCTTCAAGAGATCCCAGCAACTAATGTTGTACAGGTTGAACATCCCCTGGGAAAGAGACCTACTTAAAAACAAAACCCTGATGGCCCTTTTAGGATCCTCATGGCCCCTACCTACTTTTATATTTTCTTTGATCTCCTCTCTCAACAATCCTGCCAGGTGGAGATTAACTCCTCTTGAGGGGAAAAAAAACTGAGAAATTGCTGGAGATGTTGGTGCATGCCTATAACCCCAGCACTGAGGAGGTAGAAACTATGGATCAGGAATTCAGAGTCATCCTTGTCTATATAGCAATTTCAAGACCAGCCTGAACAACACGAGACATAATCTCAAAACAAGCCGGGAAGCAGTCACTCAACAAACTCCAGAGGGAAAGATGGGCTCCCAGGGACTCCATGACTAAGCAAGAGAACTTTCTAGGCATCACCTCTAGCACTTGAGGAAGAGACCCACATACAGCCTTCACCCTCTACTGTGGGGCAGGCGTAAGCAATGGATAAGTACTAAGAGATGGGAGGAGGTACATGCCTGTAATACCAGAACTTGGGAGTTAGGGGTAGGAGATTCAGGAGTTCAAAGTCATCCTTGGCTATATCATGGATTTGAGGCCAGCCTGGGCTATCATGAGTCCCTGTCTCAGACAGACAGACAGACAGACAGACAGACAGACAGACAGAGACCGAGACAGAGAGAGAAAGACAGACAGAGAAAGGGAAGTGAGTCACTTCTTCCCTGCCATTCAATCATCATCTTTTCTCTCTGCAGCTCTGGGACCTGGAGGAAAACCACCTAAACCAGGTAAGATCTAAGCAAGGCCCCTGAAATGGGGAAGGTAGGACTCACAGAGCCATGCCTGGCAAGGGATCCAAAAGGAGGGAGCTGTAGGCAGCAGCTATCAGGTATCAACAGGTATCAACAGGCTAGAGTCAGGCCACAAGTTGGCCGGACACAGGAGGTTGGGGGCAGTTCAGTGGCCTATGTCCAGCATGGGCCCAATGTGCCAGCTTCCTGGAGAGTGTCCTCTGCTCCCAGTCCCAGAAAAAAAAAACCCTGATGTCTCAGGCAAAGCAGCATCTGAGGTCCCCATGGTCTCCTGTAAGGCAGCACTTAGAATGGAAGACCCCAGACGTTATATTTAGACATTTGACTTCTGACCCAGATGTGAGCTCAACTTTAAGCTAAACCTGACCCCTGGCCCCAGATGACCTCCCTGCCTCCTTCCAGCTGTGTCTAGATCATGGAATTTTCTAGTAAGGAAAAAAAAATCATAGCTCTGCTTCATCAGCAGTGCTGGGACCTTCCAACAGTGGTCACTCTCAGCTTTGAGGTGGCAAAGTGGCAGGGTGTCTTTCAATGGAAAGCTGTGGAATAAGAAGCAGGTGGAGGCCATGGTCTGGTGGCACACACCTGTGATCTTAGCTCCTTAGAAGGTTGAGACAGGAGGGTTCTGAGTTAGAGAGGTCAGCCTCAGATAGATATCAAGACCTGTTTCAGAATAAAAGGTAGAAAGAATACTGAGGATATAGGTCAATGGTAGAGCACCTGCCTAGAATCCCCCAGTGAGGGGCTGGGGTGTGGCTCAATGGTAGAGCACCTGCCTAGAATCCCCCAGTGAGGGGCTG
>NC_022010.1:22877724-22879511 GCF_000317375.1 Microtus ochrogaster
CCAGTGAGGGGCTGGGGTGTGACTCAGTGGTAGAGCACCTGCCTAGAATCCCCCAGTGAGCGGCTGGGGTGTGGCTCAGTGGTAGAGCCCCTGCCTAGAATCCCCCAGTGAGGGGCTGGGGTGTGGCTCAGTGGTAGAGCCCCTGCCTAGAATCCCCCAGTGAGGGGCTAGGAGTATCACACAGGGGTAAGCAAGTTGGAAACCCTGTGTTGCATCCCTCTTAATACACACACACACACACACACACACACACACACACACTGCACCCTAGTCATATTGATGCCCCTCCCCCGTGTGTGATGCTCTCTATGTGGCATAGGCATCCCCACCCAGTGCCTGCCACCCTGGCTCCAAAGTCACATGCTCCTGGACAGTTGGAGGTCCAACTGCTCTTACAAAACCCTGATGACAGATGACCCAACTACTAATGAATGTGCGAGAAGCTGATTCTCCTTCCCTAAACTCTATGGGAGTTATGAAACTTCAGGACCGGGGCCAGCAAGGGAGGAAAAGAACAGGGCATCTGGACAAGCTAGGTTCTAGGGACTGAGAATTTGTAAAGCCAGGAGATTCCATGGCTCACTAATTCTCTTTGCGGTACCAAAGATGGAACTCAGAGTCTGTTATATGCAAGGCAAGCACTCGACCACTGAGCTACATCCCTGGATCTCTTTTTACATTTCTTCAAAAACTACATTCATTTATTGGTTTGTATATTTATTTATTATGGGTATAGTATGCGTGTACCCCAGTGTGCCTGTAGAGGTCGGAGGGCAACTTCCACCTTGTAGGTTCCAATAATCTAACTCATGTTGTCAGGCTTAGAGACAGGGGCCTTCACCCACTGAGCCTTATTTTTATTTTGATACAGGCTCTCCCTAAGTTGTCCAGGCTGACCTTGAACTATATAACCCAGAAGGCCTTGATATATAGATCCTGCTGCCTTAGCCTCCTGAGTAGCTGAAATGGTAGGCATGTGCTACCAGGTCCAGTTCCTACGGTCATCTTTTAGCCTCAGGGTACATAGACTGAAGTCTGTAACAGGCTTGGCCAGACCACCATGAATAACCTGATGAAAGTCCCCACATCTTGGCTAGAGGGATGTCCGGGCCTGCCCAGGCAGGATGGGATGGGGTGTAGGGATTGTGCAGATCGTGTTTGGGAACAATTAATCCCCTGGGAGCAGGGGTGGGTGACTTGGCAGCTGCTCCTCCATGTGGGTGCTGTAGGCTGGCCCCTCCCTGCCTGAGCTCTCAGTGGGGGACCAGGCAGCTGGGAGCCAGCCCTGCCCACACCCAGAGCACCAGCTGGAGGCCAGCAGGCTGGCCAGCCACTACAAACAAGGGGTACGGGCAACGATGAGAAGGAGCCAGGATGAGTATCCACAGGACACCCATGTAGGCTGCACATAGTAGGTGCTTCCTACTCACAAAGTCAGTGGCCCTAAGAAAGTAGGGATCATGGAAGCCACACGTAGATGGGCATATGAGCCGAGCACAGGGGTAGAAGCCTGTCGTTCCAACATTCAAGAGGCAAAGGCCAGAGGACCTTGAGTTCAAGGCTACAGAGTGAGTTAAGTGTTGTGGAAACTGAAGCAGGAAAATCACCAGTTCAAGGCCAGTCTGGGCTATATGCAAGTTCAAAATCAGCCTGAATTATACAGTGAGACCCTAAGTCAAGAAAGCAGAAGATGAGAGATGATAGATAGATAGATAGATAGATAGATAGATAGATAGATAGATAGATAGATAGATAGATAGATAGATAGGTAGGTAGATAGATAGATA
>NC_022010.1:22879611-22886961 GCF_000317375.1 Microtus ochrogaster
AGATAGATAGATAGATAGATAGATAGATAGATAGATAGATAGGTAGGTAGATAGATAGATAGATAGATAGATAGATAGATAGATAGATAGATAGACAGATAGATAAAAACAGACATAGTAACACACGACTTTAACCCTAGCACTTGAGAAGTAGAGACAGGCAGATATCTACAAATTTGAGGCCAGCCTGGTCTACATAGCAAGTTCCAAGCCAGCCAGCCAGGGCTACACAGTGAGGCCCTTTCTTAAAAAAAAAAAAAAAAAAAGGCTGGGTTTGTGGTGGCTCTGTTGGTTGATAGAACACTTGCCTAACATGCAGAATCCTGGTTTCCATCCCTAATGCTGCATAATAGAACATGGAGGCATGTGCCTGTAATCTCAGCAACCAGGATGTACAGACCAGGGGATCAGGAGTTCAAGGTCATATTGGCTGCCTATTGAGTTTAAAGTCAGCCAGAAGTATATGAAACCCTGTCTCGGAAAGAAAAGTAGGGAGCCGGGCAGTGGTGGCACACACCTTTAATCCCAGCACTCGGGAGGCAGAGGCAGGTGGATCTCTGGGAGCTCGAGGCCAGCCTGGTCTACAAGAGCTGGTTCCGGGACAGGCACCAAAGTTACAGAGAAACTCTGTCTCGAAAAACCAAAAAAAGAAAGAAAGAAAGAAAGAAAGAAAGAAAGAAAGAAAGAAAGAAAGAAAGAAAGAAAGAAAGAAGGAAGGAAAGAAAGAAAGAAAAAAGAAAAAAAAAGAAAAGGAAATAGGGGAGACTAGAGAGATGGCTTAGCAATTTCGGGCACTTGATGATCTTGCAGAGGACCAGGGTTCAGTTCCCGGCATGCACATATAACATAGCTCACATGTAACTCTGGTTCCTGGGAATTAGACTCTCTTTATTGACCCCCCCCACCAGCACCAGACACACACATGTGATGCACACACATACAAGCAGCCTAAACACTCATACATATAATAGAAATAGACCTTTTAAAGATTATCATTTAAGGGACTAGAGAAGTGGCTCAGTGATCAAGAACATATGCTGCTCTTACAGAGGACCCAGGTTCATCTCCCAGCACTCACATCAGGCAGCCCACAGTGGTCTGTTATCTCAGCTTTGGGGGATCAGACAGCTGTGACATCCGTGAGCACCTGCACCCATTTGCACATGCCCACACACATGACACATACAAATACACATCATTTAAAAAGATAAAATACATCTTTTTAAAAATTATCATTTTAAAAGTAATCATAAAGATGGAGAAACTGAGGCTCAAGAAATGGTAAGGTGACTCTTTCATCTACAAAGACCATGGGAAGGGGCCCGGGACCTGAGTCTAGAACTTTCTGACCCCAAAAAGAAGGGGACAGGCCGGGAAGGCCCTGGGCTCATAGCTGTGATCCGACTGTAACTTTTTCTCCGTCTCTCCAGGTGCCGGGCTTCTGGGGGCCTTTGGAGCAGGTGAGTCCGAAAGAGAGGCAGAACAGAGGGTTGCCGGTGATGAGGATAAACTGAGCAAGACTGCTGATAAAGAGGGGCAACCGCAGAGACCACAGGCCACCCCCAAACTTCACCCCAGTCTTTCTTACTTCCCATCCAGTCTTGTCCTCTCAGCCCCTCCATCAGACAGGAAAGATCTGAGTGTGACCCCCATCCTCTACAAGCGTAGGAAACAGGGCTAGCTTCAGGGGAGCTGTTGACAGAACTGAGGAGGGACTGGGAGGTGAGACCAGGAAATGATTGAGCCAGGCAGCCCCAGTCCCTGTCCACCACCATACCATACTACATGGCTCATTACAGACCCACCTTACAGATGTCTGCAATATACACACACTTAGAGGACTTTTGCTACATGCTTGGCAATCACTCTACTAAGTTATATGTTCTTACAGTCAGAGGATAAGTGGGAAAAGCTGGTCAGAGGAAAGATACTATCCAGTGAGAGCCAGGTAGACCCCTCCTTAGCAGCAGACCCTATGCGTTGAGGCGGGGGGGGGATCCCTTAGAGGACTTTGCCCTACAACTCTAGACCCCACAACCAGAGCTGGTGCTGGCAAGAGAGATTTCTCCCATAATTGGAAACAAACCTGCCAAGGCAAGCCTCCAAAACTCCAACCTAACTGGGCCCATCGGTCAAGGCCAAGGCCGTGGAATGTCTCCTGGAGGAGGAGAAGGAATGATCGGGCCCAGATGTGGAAAGGAGAGAGCCAGAGGGACCCATTTGGCTTCTCATGAATCTTAGCAAGGAGGATTCTGGATAGAAGGATGACTAGATGCTGTACAGGAAGGACCCCCAGGACAGGGGATGTGGTTCAGGTCACACAGCCCTAACCTAGCGTGCATAAAGCCCAGGACCACATAAACTGGACTTTCCTATTAACTGCCTAAAATCCCAGCATTTGGGAGGTAGAGCCAGGAGAATCAGAAGTTCAAGGTCACCCTTAAGATACATAGCGAGTTTGAGTCAAGCCTGAGCTACATTAGATCAACTCAAAACACAAAAAGCAGGAAGTGGTGGAGACACATTTACAGATCCAGGGTGAGGGGAGGGGTCTATGTCAGGATGTACAATCAAGGAAGCAGAGAAGATGCCTGGCGTGACAGCTACTAATAGGAGCAAGGCTGGTCTTGGAGGGGTGAGGGTTTGCTTACAGACCGCTTCCGCCTTCATAGAAAACCAGCTGGATCCTGCCAGCGGGCAGGCATCCTAGGAAACGCACGAGCTGGTCACACTTGTTAGAGATAATCAGTCACCTCCACACAGAGCATTTGATTACTATCTGGTGGCTGCAGATTTATCAGGACCATTGCCCTCCACCACCACAGAACCGAAGACATAGGGACCATAGACACCCACCCCACTCACTCCGTGACGGCACTCGTCTTACAAGGAGCCCAGGTGTGAAACCCACATCCTTAACTTCTCTTCTTCTCTCTTCTTCACAGGCCCTGGAGGAATCGCCGGTGCTGGCCCTGGGGCAGGTTAGTGTGAACCCCTGAGCAAGATGCCAGTCTCTCTCCCCAGCCTGGGGCACCTGCCTGGGATAAACAGCAGTCAGAGCACAGATTGGGAGGCAGGTGTTGATGAGATGAAGCATGACATCAGTCACCTGCTCCTAAGAAGCCACCCAGGGGGACAATTGTAATAGAGAGATGAGACTAGAGGGAGGCATCTCCTTGCTGGCCCAGCAGATCTGCCCACCAGAAAAGGCATCGGAGCAAACTGGGGACCGGAGATGGTGTGGTGCAATACTCAGAGTACCAGCGCTTGGTGGACAAAGGCATAACGACATGGGTTCAAGGCCAGCCTGGGCTACATAGCAAGTTCAAGGCCAGCCTAGCTATATCGATCTCGTCTCAAATATATACATATATATATGTGTGTGTGTGTGTGTGTGTATGTATATTTATATTGAGGCTGGGCATGGCAGCAGACACCTTTAATCTCAGCACTCAGGAGGCAGAGGCAGAAAGATCTCTGTGAGTTCAAGGCCCTCCTGGTCTGCATAGGGAGTTCCAGTACAGCTAGAGTTCCACAGTGAGACCTTTTCTCAAATGCATATTTATATATGCATTTGTATATGTATACATGCACATGTATATGTATACACACATGTATACATACATGTTAAGACTGGGCTTGCCTGCTCTGGCTTCCATCTCCAGCACTGCATAAACCAGAGGTAGTGAAGTGCCTGTGACCCCAGCACATGGGAGGTGGAGGATCAAGGAGTTCTCGGTTATCCTAGGCCACATAACGATTTCCAGGCCAGCCTGGACTACATACATAAGCCAGACTTTGACTCAAGGACTAAGCGATTCACACAGCTTTGTCTGGCTGAGCTGAGCAGCTAGACATAAGAATCCTCTAACACAGTGGTTCTCGACCTTCCTAATGCCAGGACCCTTTGATACAGCTCCTCATGTTGCAGTGACCCCCAGCCATATTATTTCTCATTGCTATTTCATAGCTGTATTGTTGTCGATTATGAATCATAAAGTAAAATCTGTGTTTTCCGACGGTCTTGTACCACTGCTGTGAAAGGGTTATTCCACCCCCAAATGGTCACAACCCACAGGCTGAGAACCGTTGCTCTAACACATGTTCCCATCCTGGTGAGCAGGGCCAACCATGTTGAAGGCCTTCAGAGGACACGGAACCTTGAATACTCTCCTGAGTGGAAGGGCCCCGGCTGGGCTGAGGTTTGGCAGCTCCCACTGAGCAGGGCACTTCCGGACCTCATTTATGCTCTCCTCCACAGGTCTCGGGGCCTTTCCAGGGGCAGGAGGTGTGGTGCCTGGTGCAGGAGCCGCAGGAGCTCTGTTGCCTGGAGCGGGGGCAGCTGCAGCTTACAAAGCTGCTGCCAAAGCCGGTGAGTGGAATATTTTGGGGATAGTTCTATCTGCCCCCTGACTTTCCCAGACACTGAAATTCTCAGAGAATGCTCCCTCACCCAGACCCAGGAGACAAGAGTTGTGGGGTGTGGGGAGATCCTACTTCCCTGGGGACATGATGTGGGCCGCTAGTTGTACCCAGTCTTTGCTTTTTTTTGGGGGGGGGAGATCAAGGCAGGGTTTCTCTGTAGCTTTGGAGCCTGTCCTGGAACTCGCTCTGTAGACCAGTCTGGCCTCGAACTCAGATCTTCCTGCCTCTGCCTCCCGAGTGCTGGGATTAAAGGTGTGCGCCGCCACCACCAACCGGCTTGTACCCAATCTTAAAGTGGTTTGGTAACAGGAGAGACCTTAAGGCACGGTCCCTGTCTGATCCCTGAACTCTCCTGTTTCTGGCTATGCAGGGGTCGGGCTTGGTGGAGTCGGTGGCGTTCCTGGTGCTGGAGTTGGTGGAGTTGGTGGAGTTGGTGGAGTTGGTGGAGTCCCTGGTGTCGGAATTGGCGGCGTCCCTGGTGGTGTTGCTGGTCTTGGTGGCATTGGTGGCTTAGGAGTATCAACAGGTATGGTGACCAGACTTGAGTGACTCAAGGTGGTGCCTGCAGACCTGGGTGGAGTCAGCTCTGCAATTCCTTCCTTTCAGGTGCCGTGGTGCCACAAGTCGGAGCTGGAGCCGCTGGCGTCGGAGTGGGAGCAAAGCCTGGAAAAGTTCCGGGTCAGTGCAGAATCTAGGGGGGGGGGGGGAGTGAAGGTCAGAGGTCAGAGGCCTAGGAATCCGCTGAGGTCAGAGCCCTCTCCTGCTCCAACAAGCTGGAAGATGAAGGGAGCAATACAAACTGAATCCGGCAGCAGACCTGTTTGGGCAATGCTGCTGAGTGACACTTGATCCTGGCTTCTAAAAATCTCTATGATCTTGGAGCAAAAAGAGACCTCACAGGCGGGCTCTGGATCACAGATGGGGAAACTGAGGTTTTAAATGTTGAGTCAGAACAGAAGGGCCCACAGCTGTTCCCGGTAGAGCTGGAGGGGAGCCCAGCATCCTGCGGCACCCCCATCTGGTGCTCATTTGTCCCGAAGCTCTTTAGGAAGTGACTTCAGGTTAAATAAAAGGCGAACATCTGGAAGCCTTTAGACTTGAGGTGGGCTGGCGGGGCTGCGTCAACAGGCTGTGGGCTCCAGAAGACAGTTAAATCGGGCCTTGGAGGATGTGCAGGCTCTGACATGGAGCAGGGAGGGCTGTGGTCACGCTCTATCTGGCCCAAGCTATCCCAGTGCACACTGGCTTGCAAGGCCTGGACCGCTTGTTGCCGCTGTCTGAAGGGACGGCAGAACCTCTACTAAGGTTCCTTGTTCTTTTGCCTCCAGGTGTTGGTCTTCCAGGTGTGTACCCAGGCGGAGTGCTCCCGGGCACAGGTGAGAACGAGAAGGATGAACTGGGGATGTAGCTCAGCTGATACAGCGCTTGCTTAGCATGGGTTCCATCCTCAGCATCCCATAAACCAGGTGTGGTGGTACATGCGTTTAACTCCAGCACTTTGAAGGATGAGGCATAAGGATCTTAAGTTTGAGGTCAGCCAGGGCTACATAATGTGACCTGATTTCAAAAAACAAAAAGTGGGGCTAAGGAGATGGCTCAGAGCTTAAGAGCACAGGCTGCTCTTCCAGAGGACCCTGGGTTCAATTCCCAGCACACATATGGTTGCTCACAACGGTCTGTTGACTCTTCTGTTCTCCAAGGGCATCGGGCATGCGTGCAGTGTACAGACATGCACCCAGGCTAAACACCATACACATAAAATAAAGATAATTTTTAAAAGAGAGTAGGTTGGGGATGATTCAGTGGGTAGAGTACTTGCCTAGCATACACAAAGCCCTGGGTTCCACCCCCGGCACCTCCTAAACCAGATAGGGTGACACACTCTTGTACTGCCAGCACGTGGAAGGTGGAGACAGAGTTCAAGGTCATCCCTGAACAAGTGTTGGGCCAGCTTGAACTCTATCAGAAAAAAAAGAGGAGGGGGGACGAAAGAAGGAAGGAAGGAAGGAAGGAAGGAAGGAAGGAAGGAAGGAAGGAAGGAAGGAAGAAGTTGGGATCTACCCTCTTGCTCTCCCTCCTAAAAGTGAGACAAGCTGAGCCCAGTGGCTGTTTCCCTAAGTGTCCAAGTTCAACTTAATGAACATTGGGTCCTTGGCAACCGAGGTCAGCTTCCCCAGCCCCACCCAGTCCCTCACCCCAGGCCAACACCCTCATCACAGTCTTAAAACCGTCCTCAGAGGACAGACGGACTCCCTAGTGTAGCCAGCTTCTTCCCAAAAGTCCTGAGTCACCAGGCATTGACACGCCCAGGAAATGTGCCCTCCAGGAGACCCCCTAAGAACTGTCCCTCACTTCTTTCCCTGCCAGGACGTACCTCCCCACCCAGCAAGGCCTCCTGAAATCCCCCAAAAGCCCAGATTCAGGGATTTGCTGACAGAGCACCCCTTCCTTCCTGGTTGAGGTAGCCAAGCCCCAGGGGAGGCAGCAGAGGAGGGGAAAATCGGGCAGATTCCAATCCATTGTGAGGTAGCCACCAGGAGGCATGGCACGCTGGCTGGGCCTCTCTGTGCTTTCTCCCATCCAAGTACTAAGTAGCTCCACCCTACTTAGTTTAGCTTCTGCAATCAGACACATTCAGGGTGGTGTGACTATAGATCTCTCTGTCCCTTTCCTCTTGGTCACGATGGATCTCTAACTTACAGCTGAGGTCCACCGAGGCTGAAATCAGGCACAGATGAGTTGGGATTAAGAGTCGAATCTTCCAGCCAGGCCTAGTGGCACAGGCCTGCTACCCCAGCCATTTAGAAGGCTGAGATAGGTGAATCAGAAGTTCAAGTCTGGGCCGGGCAGTGGTGGCGCACGCCTTTAATCCCAGCACTCGGGAGGCAGAGGCAGGCAGATCTCTGTGAGTTCGAGGCCAGCCTG
>NC_022010.1:22887061-22900394 GCF_000317375.1 Microtus ochrogaster
AGGCAAATCTGAGCTACATGAAATCCCGTCTCAAAAAAAAAAAAAAAAAAAAAAAAAAAAAAACAGAAGTTCAAGTCTGGCCTGGACAACTTAACCAGTCTGTTTCCAAAAGAAGAGCACTAAGGCTTGGCATTAGAGTACCCATCTAGACCCTCCTAGTGAGGGGCTGGATGTGGCTTAGTGGTAAAGCTCCTGCCTAGAATACCCCAGTGAGGGGCTATGGTGTGGCTCAGTGGTAGAGCACCTGCCTAGAATCCCCCAGTGAGGAGCTGGGGTGTGACTCAGTGGTAGAGCCCCTGCCTAGAATCCCCCAGTGAGGGGCTGGGACATGACTTGGTGATAGAACAACTGCCTAGAATCCCCAGTGAGGGGTTAGTGCATGTTTGTGACCCTGGATTCAATTCACAACACTACCAAAAAATAATAAATAAATAAATAAATAAATAAATAAATAAATAAATAAATAAATTTCTATGAGCTTGAGCCACACAGGGGAAGGAAGTCCCCACCAGCTGGTCCTTGCTTTACTTGCCCTGTGAGCCAGTCATGCCTGTAATTGGCCATCAGTACAGAAACAGATTAGTTAATAGACCTAAGGTGGGCAGGGGTTGCCAAGCAGAGTTTCCCTTCTCTCACTCACCCATGTGTTTGCCCATCAGGAGCTCGGTTCCCAGGTGTGGGGGTACTCCCTGGAGTTCCCACTGGCACAGGAGTCAAGGCCAAAGCTCCAGGTATGGACAGCCAACAGTGCTGGGGGCCAGGGTAGGATCCTCTGTCAGCCGACAAGCAGTGCTGACCTGGGGTGTAAGGGATACCTTGGGATTCTAGGCTTATTTGGGGACTTCTGTGGGGACAGGGAGGCACTTCTTATGTCCCAGCCCTGTTTCTACTGGCTAGGAAGAGCAGAATGCTGTTCAGAAAGCCCGAAGAGTAACCCTGACTTAATCCCAAGGAGGCTGAGGCAAGAGGTTTGAAAGTTCAAGGCCAGACTGGACAACCTAGTGGACTGGGCCACTGTTTCAAATTCAAAGTAAAAAGAGGGCTGAGGGGTAAGGCTCAGTAGTAGAGCACTTGCTTGGAAAGCCCTATTGAGTCAGGTAGTGATAGTGTACACCTTTAATCCCAGCACTTGGGAGGCAGAGGCAGGTGGATCTCCAATTAACAGGACAATCAGGGCTGGCTACTCAGAGAAACCCTGTCTAGAAAACAAAGAACAAAAACAAAACAAAAACAAAAAAAAAAAAACTAGTGAATGAATGGGGCAGGATAAGCTTAGTTTAGTCATGGAGGTCTTGCCTAGAATCCCCCAGTGAGGGGCTTGGGCTGTTGCTCAGTGGTAGAGCATCTGCCTAGAATCCCCCAGTGAGGAGCTTGGGCCATTGCTCAGTGGTAGATCTCTTGTCCAGCATAAACAAAGGAATGGATCCAGGGCTCTGTGCCCTGCACCCTCAGCACTGGGTTGCAGTGATAGCTCTTTATCTTTGCAGGTGGAGGTGGTGCTTTTGCTGGAATCCCAGGTGAGTTGAAGCTGTTCTTCCTAGGTAAGCTAGACAACCCAGAAACCTAGCCATGCCTGCCCCATCTCCCTCATGTCTCTCACTGCAAGGCTTGATGAAGAGTTTAGCACACAAGTATGTGAAACTCCATCCCAGATCCCACATTCTAAAAATTAATATATATATATGAGATATATAAATATATAAGAGATAGATAGATAGATAGATAGATAGATAGATAGATAGATAGATAGATAGATAGTCAGTCAGGATTCAACCCAAAGTGTCATCAGTCCCAGGCCACCATGATCCCATAACTCAGTGGTTCTCAACCTGTGGGCTACAACTCCTTTGGGGGTTGAGTGACACTTCCACAGGGGTCATTTATCAAATATCCTGTATATCAGATATTTGTGTTATGGTTCACAACAGCAGCAACATGACATTTATGAAGGAGCAATGAAAATATTTCTATGGCTGGGGGTCACCACAATGTGAGAAACTGAATTAAAGAGACACAGTGTTAGGAAGGCTGAGAACCACTGCTCTAAGCCAAACTCCATCGATGTGGATCCAAAATGAACCGAGATACCCAGCAGTGCCCTAAGGCAGCACAGAGGAGTGCAGGAGTGTGACTCTGGGCTCCTGCCAGTCCGTGGTTTACCACTGGGTAGTGCTTATCTGACCCATGACAAAGGGACAGTGAGGCCCTCTGTACAGGACGGTTCCTGAATGCCACGGGGAATAATTTCCCTCCATCTGAATATCGTAGACTGACTGACAAGGGGTTGAAAAAAGGGCTGTTACCCCAAGGCCTGGGACTCTAATTTACTTTCTCTATTCTTGCAGGGGTTGGGCCCTTTGGGGGACAGCAGCCTGGTGTCCCACTGGGTTACCCCATCAAAGCACCAAAGCTGCCAGGTAAGCCAGAGTTGGTTTCAAGATGCTTGACCAGGATGGAGGGAGATGGTCCAGGGGGCAAGCACTTGCTGCACAAGTGTGTGTGTGTATGTGTGTATATGTGTGTATATGTGTGTGTATGTGTGTATACATATATATAAATTTGTACACACACATATATATACAAATTTGTACACACACATAAACACATCCATCCATATCATCACTCCTTCTCTTCACCCATTCCTCTACATCCATTACTTCTTCTACCCTTTTATCTCCCATTATCCTGCCTTCCTCCTACCTATCCCGTTCCATTCATCTATCCATCACTTCTTTCTTAACCCAATTCATCTCTCCATCCATCCCTCCTCTCCTGCATCACACATCCATCCCTCCATCCACCCACATACCCTACCTACCCCTTCCTCCCACCTCTGTGCCTACCCTAACTATCCATCCGTGCACTGATCTTTTATTCCATCCATCCCTTGCTCTGCTCATAGGTGGCTACGGACTGCCTTATACCAATGGGAAGTCACCCTATGGTAAGTAGGCCCTCATGGATTTGTGGCGTTCTGACTCTTTCCTGCTCTGTGGGCCTGGCAAGGGTACTGAGGCCCCAGCCATGGGCCAAAAATACACCCAGCTAGACTGGAGTAGGAGCAAGGTGCTAGAATAAAAGTTCTCAAAGAACAAAGGCTGATCCTGGGGACGTGGGCTAGCATTCAGTCCTGGCCTTATTGCTAATCACAACACCCTAAGCAAGCCATTATTTTCCTTCTCTAAGCTTCAGTGTCTTTGTAAAATGGGATGGCAGCCCCTACGCATGCTTGTATCTGTATACACTTTGGTTGTGTTGGAGGGAAACCCCAGATGAATGGAACAGGGGAGGGCAGAGTGTGATGTTTGTGTGAGTGACAACCAAAGATCTTCTTCACAGGAGTGGCTGGTGCAGGGGGCAAGGCTGGCTACCCAACAGGGACAGGTAAGGGGGTAAAAAAATCTCACCTGCTTACAGCCAAAGGAACACCAGTGTCCCGTCCCCCCCACCCCCCAAGCTCCAGGGACTATCCCAAACACAAGCTTACCCATCCTGCATGAAGACCTTGGGCCAAGCCGAGACTCTGATCTGGGTTGGGGCAGCTCTTTGGCCTTTACTGGCTGTGGAGTCCCCAGCTACATCTGGGTGTCTGTGGGGCTGGGAGCATGGGACTCTGGAGATACCTTGGAGAGACCTAGACATCAGCACCATGTTTAGTGTCCCCCTCATCTCCCCTCTTCCAGGGGTTGGATCACAGGCGGCGGCAGCAGCAGCTAAAGCAGCCAAGTATGGTGAGTACACTGAGTCCTTGCCAGCTTCCAGGCCCCCACCTCCCCCATCCTGCGACGGTCAGAATAACAAGCCAGATGGTTTCTGTGTCCCCTTCTTATCCCCCTTTCAACAAGACCCATACACATGGCTCTCTCTTCCCCCGATCCATCTCTCTACCTGTCCCTCCATATCTCCCTCCCTTCCCTCATCCATTCATACCCTACTCACCCATCAACCCCTCTGTTCTTCAATCACTCCTCTCCACCCATTCATCCATCCTTCTCTCTATCCACACCTCCCTCTCTTCTTTATCCCACCCTCCATCCATCCATACATCCCTTCACCTCTCGCTTCCAGCATCTCTCCTTATCCATCCTGTATTGTTCCTCCTCTCCCTCCATCCTTCAACCTCCCTCCATCCCCTACTCTTCCTCACTCCATTCATCCATCCACCCATCTAACCTTCTCTTCCTTTTCCCTCCCTCCATCCATCCATCCATCTCCTATTCATCTAGCTATCCTACCCATCTTCCTCCCGCACCTATCCCTTTCCTAATCACACACACACACACACACACACACACACACACACACACACACTATACCCATCCCTCCATCCAGCCATCTCTCTTATCCATCTCTTCACCTACCCATCCCCTACCCACTCTATGCCTCCTTGTATCCCTCCTCGAGCCTTCCTCTCTCCATCCCCGCATCCTTCCTTTCCTTCATCCATCACCCCTCTCTCCACCCGCCTGTCTCAGGGGCTATGGACAAAGCCCCGCAAGCCATTATTTCTCTGCAGGGAAACTGAGAGAAGGGTATTGGAGAAAGTGACCTGTCATTTAAGGCCCTAGCAGACAGGGAGAGTTTGCCGTGTGAGTCAGACAGAAAGAACCGAGGGTGAGGACTCAGCGTTTAGAAGGGGGCGATAGGGACATTGGAAGTTTGAGGCCTTCCTTTGCTACATAGCAAGTTTGAGGCTATCCTGAGCTACATGAGGCCCTTCTCAAAATAAAAGCAAGAGATGAAGAAGGCAGCGGAGCATAAAAGATGAGTGTCTTGGTGATTGGAGAGAGAAACAGCGGCAGTATCTGTAGAAGAATGTTTTAATGTTATACATCCATTTCACATACAAAAATGTAACTCCCCCCATCCACACAATCCCTGGGACAGCCTAGCTGTGAATATGGCATGGTGGGAGTGTGGTGTGGTGGTGCCATGTCCTTGCAGTAGACAAAGCCGGCATCTTCTCCCTCTTCAGATAGAGGCCAGCCCACTAGGAAAGCCTTCTCCCCTGTCCCCAGCCCAGAAGGCCTTCCTGTTTCCAGGTCAGGGGCAGGAAGGTAGGACAGAGTTAGAGGAAGAACTGACCCTGCCTTGCGGAGGCCGCCGGGCTTTTCTCCAGGCACAGCGGCCCCTTGGTGGATCAGGCTTGGTGGGAATAGCTGGGATGTGGGAGCTGGAGAGCCTGGAGAGAGGGGCTGCCAGAGCCGGGCAGCCAGACACTTGGATTATGAATTTGGCTGAGTCTTTGGAACACAGGGAAAGGAAGCCTTCAGCATTCCTTTGGGGGCCCCTCTGGCCCAAGGAACGGAGCTTGTGGTTTCTCAGTATGTAGCAGTGATTAGAGAGGGGTTTGTCTGTGAACATCGGACTCCCTTAATAGGCGTGTGGAAATGGCCGCTTCAGGGGCAAACCCAAAACCCTGGGGTAGGAACCTTCCCAAGCAAGCCCATGTGGACATGCTGAGGCTTGTTCCTGGGTGAGCGAATGGTGGGTACAAAGCCAGCACCCCGCCTGGAGGGGTGGCAACAGGATTGAGAGTTCAAGGCCAGCCTGGGCTACCTAGTTGAGATCCTGTCTCATAAAAGAGCAGGCAATAGGGGGCCTAGGGAGATAACCCAATTGGTACAGTGCTTGCCACACAAGCATGAGGACCGAGTGCCGTGCGCCATAATCCACATTAGAAAGGCAGGCGAGGTAGCACATATCAGTGATCGTAGCGCTGGAGTCACCATGGTTAAAGTGTGTGCTTTGTAAGCATGAGGACTGGAGTCCAGGTCCCCCAGAAACCCACATAGGTGACCCATCTATAATTCCAGCCTTGGAAGGCAGAGGTGGGGAATTCCTCGGAGTCAAGCAGGCTAGTAAGGCGAGCCATATTGATTGGGAGAGCCTGCCTCAATAAATAAAGTGACGGAACACCGAGGATGAGTCCCGGAAATCAGCCTTGGGCCTCCGCATGCATGCACGGACAGATGCGTGAACGAACACCCACGTGTATGTGCTCCCACATGCATGGAAAAACATGCATATCCACATACATGGGCGTGCATGTGAGAAAGGGAAAAGGAAAAAAGTTCCTGAGACAGTGTCCTCAAAATTAACCTCCGGCCCTGACACTCGTGTACATACACAAGTACACACACACACACACACACACACACACACACACACACAATATACTGGCACCCCTGGAGCCTTCCTTTCTGGCCTCAGAAGTCTGGGGAGCCACATGGTGCTATCCCTGTCCCAACAGGTGCTGGAGGAGCTGGAGTCCTTCCTGGTGTTGGAGGGGCTGGCATTCCTGGTGGTGCTGGCGCAATTCCTGGGATTGGAGGCATTGCAGGTAATGCTTCTCCCAGCTGGAGGGTGGAGGTGTCCTTGAGGAGCCACCAGGGCAGAACCTCACCCTCTGTGCCTGTCTTTTCAGGTGCTGGGACTCCCGCAGCAGCTGCTGCTGCAAAGGCTGCTGCTAAGGCTGCTAAGTATGGTGAGTGTCCCCTCAGAAGCAGCAGGTTGGGGCTCTGCATGAACACTGGAACTCCATGAGGAGGGGTAGACTTTGCCTCTGGTCACGTCGGGCCACTCTGACCACCCCAGAGGGAGGCTTTTGCCCACCCTGGTTGCTTTACCTGGAAGGCAGCTCTTTTTCTGCATGGACTTGGCAGGGGAAGAGATACTACCATACATAACCTGCCTAGAATTCTCCAGTGAGGAGCTGGGGTGTGGCTCAGTGTTAGAGCAGCTGCCTAGAATCCCCCAGTGAGGGACTGGTGTGTGGCTCAATGGTAGAGCCCCTGCCTAGAATCCCCCAGTAAGGGGCTGGGGTGTAGCTCAATGGTAAAGCAGCTGCCTAGAATCTCCAGAGAGGGGCTGAAGACATTACTCAGTAGTAGAGTGGTATTATATGCAAAGTCCTGGTTTCAATTCCCAGTACTGCAAAATAAAACATAATAACAAAACAACAAAAACAAAACAAACAAACAAAAACTCACAGCATAGGTGCCTACAACAGACATTTTGATTTTGCCTTGGAATTGATCATGTTCTTCCCAGCTACATATCCAAACTAGAGGTCTCTCTGGGCTCCATCTTAGTATACTCCCAGCTCTCCAATGAGTTGGATCCTTGCAGAGAATCACCAACCCATCTGCATGTGATCCTGTACTCAGGATAGACTGTGTGGTCCCAAAGCTGACCTATATATCTGCCCTGGGAGGCCTACAGAGGTTCTCACAAGGCTTAGTCTGAGACAATACTCTTTCCATCTACAGGAGCTGCTGGAGGCTTAGTACCTGGTGGACCAGGAGTTAGGGTCCCAGGTGTTGGAATCCCAGGTGTTGGGATCCCAGGTGTTGGTGGAATTCCAGGTGTTGGTGGCATCCCAGGTGTTGGTGGCATCCCAGGTGTTGGTGGCATCCCAGGTGTTGGTGGCATCCCAGGTGTTGGGGGCCCAGGCATTGTGGGTGGACCAGGTAAGTTGGGCTCTATGTGTGTGTGTGTGTGTGTGTGCAATGTAGAGTATTGTCAAGACTTTGGCTGATCCCTAAGTCTTCTTCTTCATTCATCTATCTATACATATTCTTGACCAAGTCCAATCTCCTCCTCTTTAGACTATAACAACTTTCTAACTAGCTTCCAGCAACAGCAGCATCTCCAGCTTCCCTTTTAATTGACAGCAAGCTGCCGAGGCAGGAACCGTGCTTTTCGTTAACATGGCCCCACCCTTAGCTAAGTAGGTGCTTAGTAAATGGTGTATAGATGAGAAAGTGGATAGATTGGTAGATGGTCAAGTGTGTGGCCATAGAAGTGATCAAGTAGATGAGCAGCTAAACTAACCAATGTGAGCACAGCATGAATAGATGTGAGAATCGGTGACTACAGGGACTAATAGTTGGAAAGATGAATTAGCAGATTGAAAAAAACAGATGGATATGCAGGTAGGAAGCTACATCAGTGCTTAGAATAACGGGTGTGTGGATGCATGGGTGCATGCATGGATGGTTGCATGGGTGCATGGGTAAGTGCGTGGCTAAGATCGATGAATAGACAGACTGGCAGACCGCTAGACAAGTTGATGGGTAGATGGATAGGTGGGCATGTAAGATATTGATAGATGGACAGTGGGATGGATAATCTGATGGACAGACAGGGTGGTGGGTAGGTAAGCTGATGGGTAGATGGGTGCATAATGGATAACTGAGTGATAGGTGTATGAGTTTCCATCCATTCATTCCTCCGTCCTTCCATCCAGCCACATATCCATGCATATATTCTCCCATCCATTTATCTGTCTTATCCACCAATCTACAAACAGACAGAGAGCTAGTGGATGGGTGGATGGACAGCCATCTAAGGACAGAGAGCAAATGGAGAGACAGAGACAGGATAGAAGATGAATGGGTGAATGGACAAATAGCTCTACAGATAAAAAAAAAAGGTGGAGTAACAGACAGGTAGGCAGAGGGATATACAGCGACCATCTCTCCTCCATTCTCTCCTGAGAATTCTGTCCCCCTTGATCTCTCTCCAGGGGCTGTGTCACCAGCTGCTGCTGCTAAAGCTGCTGCCAAAGCTGCCAAATATGGTGAGTGCCCTGACCATCCCTGCTCTGGCTCCTGCTTGCCAGAGTGAAAGCCCTTCATCCTCTTGCTCAAAAGAGAGCAACTTGCTCAGGGAAAGCCCCAGACAGAGCTACTTGGAACCATTGGACCCCAGGATCAATTGTATCTCTCCAATTGTCTCCCACCATGAAGCCATACTGCTGAGTGATTGGCCCATCCCAGAATGACATTCCCAGTCTATACAGAGTCCCTAACTTCCCATGCTCTGGCCAAAGTCCTCTCAAAGGGCAAAAGCAAACCCACTCACTTCTCCATAACAAAGCAATGCTTTCCCATATATCCAGGAAAGACTCACACTTCATGAAAGAGACTGATCAGGGACCCCACGAATCCCAGTTTCTTGTCCTTAAGGACCAACTTAAAGGAAGCACGCATCACATCCTTTTTTCCCAGCCAATGAGCATTCTTCCAGACTTTGCCCAGCCTCACAGGGGTCTCTTTTAATTGGATTCTTTCTCTTCTACAGGAGCCAGAGGTGGAGTTGGCATTCCAACATATGGAGTTGGTGCTGGGGGCTTTCCTGGCTATGGTGTTGGAGCCGGAGCCGGACTCGGAGGTATCCTTCCCCATGAGCTTATCTCTGAGACTTGCAGGGAGTTGGGGAGTAGATGTGGGTTTTGGTGTGCTAGGGAAGAGAGAAATAAGCATCATAGCTTTAGTGGATGGGAAAGCTGTGGTCCTTGCTCAGCAGCAATCCAGGCAAAGGACCACCCATCCATCCATTTCTCCATCCATCTATCAATTCATCCATTCATCTCTGCCTTGTCCAACTATCTATCAATCCATTATCCATCCACTCATCTATTTATCCATCCATCTACCCATTAACCTATTGTATTTTCATCCATTAATCCATCTACCTAGTCATCTCATTTATCCACACATCTATGCATCATTCACCTCCTATTCATCCATATATCTGTCCAAGTGTATGCACATACATCTCTCCAGCCATCTATGTATCCATCCATTTATCTACCCATCTACTCACCTGTATATCCATCCACCAATATATACATCCATTCATCTATCCATTTACCTATCTGTCCATCAATCCATTCACACACCCATCCACTCCCCTGCCCCCCTGACCACCTGTCTTCCCACTGTCCCATTCTTTTAACCCTTCTATCTATGTACCCACCTGTTCTTCTCTTTTCCTAGCAGGTGCAGGCCAAGCAGCTGCTGCTGCTGCCAAAGCTGCTAAATACGGTGAGTAAATTTGCCATGTCTGATGCCATTCTCTCTGTGGAACCTAGACTCTAAGCAAGGGCAGAGCAGCCTCACCCTTGGGCCTTCAGGGCAAAGATGCAAATCCACAGCCCCCATCTGCCTTCTAAGCCATGCCCACCTTTTCCATTTGCCATTAAGATTATTGGTACCTTGTTTACCAGCTCACTCCAAAAGAGTGAGTTGGAGATGCTGGACAATCCTGCCTCCTACCTCCCGCTCCATTTATCCATGCACACAAACATATATATGTATATGTGTATATATATGCACATGTGATTGGGTGGATAGTGGTGGATAAATGGATGGAAGGATGGATGGATGGATGGATGGATGGATGGATGGATGGATAGACGGAAGGAGTGAACACAGGTGTTTATGCTTCTCTCCTCCAGGTGCTGGAGGAGCTGGAGGCCTGGGAGGCCTGGGAGGCCTGGTGCCAGGTGTAGGAGCAGGTGGAGTACCAGGAGCAATACCAGGTGTACCAGGCACTGGTGGAGTGCCAGGTGAGCTGTGTTCCCCCATCCTGAGATGGATTTGTATTGTCTTATGGAAGAGGTTTGGGGCTTGACATTTTACAGATAGGAAAACTGACCCCAAAGATGAGTGGGAGGAGGGGACAGTTTCCCCTAAAGCAGTTGAGTGGAGAGGAACACTCTGTAGGGACCCGGTTGCTCTCTGGAAAGCCTCTTTCTGCCTGGGGAGACTCAGCCAGCTCTGAAGATCCCCATGTAACCCAGAGTTGAGTGACCTGCCTTCTACTCTGAGGAATTTCTAGTTTCTTATCAACAAAGGACCCTTCATTCAGGTGACATTAGGTCCTTTCCCATCCACCAATCAGAGATAAGAGAAAGATGATTTTAAAAACTTGGCATTCAAGGACAGCCTTTTTAGTTGTTTTCCAATTGGAAGATTTTGCTTTTGTATCCTTCCCGCCACACCCAGGAGAAAACTGTCCTTCTGTATTTTTTACAGAAAGAAGCTAGGGCTGGGAGGTGCCTGAGTAATAGAGCACTTGCTGAACATGCAGAAGAACTTGGGTTCATTCCCAGTATTGCAAAGAAAGAAGGGGCACTCAGTGGGTAGAGGCACTTTCAGCCAAGCCTGACAACCTGAGTTCAAATCCTAAAACCCCACATGCTAAAATGAGAGAAATGACTCCCATAATTGCCTTCTAACCCCCAAATGTGTACTGGGGTGCACGCGAGCATGCACGCATACAAATAAGTAAATGAACATGAAATTTTAAAAGGCACAAGAAAGGATGCTTGGGAGATGGTACAGGGATAGAAGCATCTGCATTGCAGTTAGTGTAGGGACCAGAGGTTGAATCCCCCAGAAACTACATAAAAGCCAGTGGACATGGCAGCCTCCCTGTAATCTTAGCATATGGGAGGGAGAGATGGGGACTCCCCAGAGCAAGATGGCTAGCTAGTAACGGCGTATTCAACCAGTATGCTTAAATAAACAGATCAGCTCAAAACAACAGATACAGGGCTGGAGAGATGGCTCAGTGGTTAAGAGCATTGCCTGCTCTTCCAAAGGTCCTGAGTTCAATTCCCAGCAACCACATGGTGGCTCACAACCATCTGTAAGGAGGTCTGGCGCCCTCTTCTGGCCTTCAGGCATACAGACAGAATATTGTATACATAGATAGATAGATAGATAGATAGATAGATAGATAGATAGATAGATAGATAGATAGATAGATAGATAGATAGATAGATAGATAAATAGATAAATAGATAAATAGATAAATAAATAAATAAATATTTTAAGAAAAAAACAGATACAATTTAATAATTGAAAATGGGGAAACTCACAGGATCGGGGTCCAGTGAACACCTTGCACAGAGAAGAGAGCTAGCACACCCGGATTCCCAGGTTTTCTTCCCTGACCCCAGGCGGCCACACCCTAGCCAAATGTGATTGGCTGAGCTTCCCCATCCAGCTAGAACAGCTGAAACAGTGAGCTCTGAGTTCAGTGGAAGATGTTGCCTTAAAGTACAATATGGGATCAGAAAGAAGACAAGGGTAGCCAGGCAGGGTGGCACACACTTTTGTCCCAGCACTCAGGAGGCAGAAGTAGGCAGATCTCGGAGTCTGAGGCTAGCCTGGTCTACAAAGCAAGTTCTAGGGTAGCTGGGCTGTTACACAGAGAAACCCTGTATTGAAAAACCACCAACAGAAGGAGGGAGAGAGGAAGGGAAGGAGGGAGGAAAGAAGAAGGACCTCTGTGAATGGTGTGATTCCTGTAGTATTTATAGAAAAAAAAAACCTGTTAGAAATCAAATTTTTCAAAACCGATCTGTATATTCAATACTCCCTTAGTTAAATCCCACCCAAAAAAATTTGTAAATACGTGTGTGCACATGTGTTTAAAAATAAATAAAACATGAGGAAGGGGTCATTTCCTATAATAGCTTGGGATACAGGTTCTACTAGGAATTTTTTACTTAAGAGCATCCCAAACAGGGCTGGGATCCCATAGGCTCAGAGATGCCTCTCTGCTCTTCGCTGAAACCCAAGCAAAACAGGGGCATGCCCAGGTGCCCTGCAGAGGGCATCAGCAGCACTATGCCTGAAGCCCGGGTCACCCACCTCGGCACCCTTCCCTGTCTCCAGGGTGAGGCCGTGGTACCCAGAGAGGGATACCCATGGGCAGACTCTGGAAGGGATGGGTAACAATGGGGAGGGGTATTGGGTATCATCTTATACTCCATTTATCCAAATAGGAGCAGGTACCCCTGCAGCTGCAGCTGCTGCCGCTGCTGCCAAGGCAGCCGCCAAAGCAGGCCAGTATGGTAAGTTGTCCCTATCTGTATCTGATCTTTGACCCCAGACCATAGCCTTCTCACATCTCCTGCTGAGGAGCTAAGGGTGATCTTGAACTCCTATTCCTCCTGCCTCTCCATCTCATATGCTGGGATTCCAGGCATGTGCTTTTCCATGCTTTGTGTATGCACTGCTGGGGGCTAGAACCCAGGGCTTCCTGCATGCTAGGTAAGCACTCTATCAACTGAGCCACACCCCAAACCCTGAGTTTTTAGCTTGCCTGCTCCCCTTTAGCAATATAGGTCTGCCAACACCTCCATGGCCTTGCCCTGTGCTGAAAGCTCCTATACCCCAAGTCTAACTATGGCTGGTCCTCTTCTCAGTCTCAAGCTAGAGTCCAGCCTTATCCGCTTGATATCTGCATTGCTCCTGCTTTCTCTTGATAGAGGTCAAGTTGACCCTTAGAGTCCCAACAATGTGTACATTTCCTGAATATGATTAACAGTGGATGCTCTACTTATAGAAATTCAGCAGGGGTCCAGTCATATGCTGGGGCAGGGGCTTGGTAAAACTTGGCCTTAATGAATTTGGTAGCCAAGCCTAGTGGCTACTGGTTTGTAATATCAGCTACTCAGAAAGCTGAGCAAGGACATTGAAAGTTCAGGCCAGCCGGGCGGTGGTGGCACACGCCTTTAATCCCAGCACTC
>NC_022010.1:22901207-22904820 GCF_000317375.1 Microtus ochrogaster
CCCTGCCTAGAATCCCCCAGTGAGGGGTGGGGTGTGGCTCAGTGGTAGAGCCCCTGCCTAGAATCCCCCAGTGAGGGGTGGGGTGTGGCTCAGTGCTAGAACACTTGGATAGCATGTTCAAGGCCTCCCATTCATTCTCCAGTACTAAAAAAGGAAAAAGGAAAACTAACAAACAGCCAAAACAAAAAACAAAAAAAAAAAAAAACCCTGCTTGTCCTCTGTCATCCTCAAGCCTCCAAGGTGCCCCTGTCCTTCAGAAGGTTACAAACTACTAAATTTACATCTGACTTTTATTACATAGGAGCAAAAAGAGGCCCTGCAAGGGATAGTATCTGCCCCAAGATCACACAGCAAGTTTTTGCCAGGGCTGAGAAGAACCCACAGCTCCTAACTCCTAGCTGTGTGCTCTTTTTTTGGCTCCTGCCCTCTTTGTTTGGGCCTTGATTATAGCTAAACTACATGATTATAGAAACTACTTCTCTTGTAGGTTTGGGCCCTGGCGTTGGTGGGGTTCCCAGCGGAGTTGGTGTTGGTGGGGTTCCCGGCGGAGTTGGTGTTGGTGGGGTTCCCGGCGGAGTTGGCCCTGGTGGTGTTACTGGCATTGGAGCTGGTCCCGGCATCGGCCTTGTACCTGGTGGTATTGGAGGTGAGCTGTGATGGGTGAGTGGGTCCAAGGTGGTACCTCCACGGGTACCACCTTGAATGTCCTTTCTCTCTCTTTAGGAGCAGGGACGCCAGCTGCCGCCAAGTCTGCTGCTAAGGCAGCCGCCAAAGCCCAGTACAGTAAGTACATAGTGACTGCCCTCTCCTGTCCCCACCCACCTGGCCAAGCGCTGCCACAGGAAACAACCTCGCAGATACATCCTTACCATCTTTAGCTCCCCATGGTACCTAGAACAGGGCACAGAAGCTACATAGTGAGAACCTGTCTCAAAAATAATAAATAATAATAATAATAAACACGTGGACTCTGGGGTGAGTTAGTAGAGGAGGACAAGGCTGGGTAGGAGGCTGCCACTGCCTTGGGGCCCCCTTTCTTTGGGGCCTGACTCAGCTCCTGAGTTTGAGCAGCACTACAGGGGCACAGGCCTACTATCTACAACCACTTCCTACCTCTTTTCTGCAGGGGCTGCTGCCGGACTTGGTGCTGGTGTCCCTGGATTTGGGGCAGGAGCTGGTGTTCCTGGATTTGGGGCAGGTGCTGGTGTCCCTGGATTTGGGGCAGGTGCTGGTGTCCCTGGATTTGGGGCTGGAGCAGGTAAGGAAAATTCTAGAAATTGGATAGAAAGTGTCCTTAAGCTCAGAGGAAGAGGGCCTGCCTCCTCCCAGGACTCTGTCCTTGTGTCTCCATACAGCATCCATTAGATTTTCCTAAGCAGGCAAAAGCAAATGGGTCCTAGGTAGATAAGGCAGGCCTGTGATCTAAGACACTCAGGAGACTGAGACTGAGGTTTACAAGTCCAAGGACAGCCTACTCTAGAGAAAGCCTGCATAACTTTGTGAGGCGCTATCTTTAAATTGATTGATTGATTGATTGATTGATTGATTGATTGATTGATATAACCAGAGGCTAAAACTGCTCAGTGTTAGAGCATCTTCCTAGAATGTCTCAATAAGAGGTTGGCCAGGTGGCTCAGGGGTAGAACACCTGCCTAGCACAGGTAAGGTCCTGGGTTTCATTTCTAGTAACAAGAGAAGGTGGAGCAGGTCAGATAATAGGTGAGGGACAGACTAGCCAAGCAATGCCAGGGTATGAGATTCTAGAGGGAGGTGTAAGAAGGCTGCAGCCTGACCAAAAGCCCCCTAACACCCACAGACAAGAAGGTAGAAGTCTCTTCCTCTGAGCCAGATAGCCTTCCAGAAGGCCCCAGGACAGTGGTTCTCAACCTGTGAGCCGCAGCCCCTTTGGCAAATCTCTATCTTCAAAACTATTTACATTGCGATTCCTAACAGTAGCAACGTTACAGTTATGAAGTAGCAATGAAATAGTCTTATGATTGCGGGGTGACCGCAACATGAGAAACTGTATTCAAGGATGGTTGGGAACCCCTGCTCTAGGTGAAGGGGACCGCTAGGAACCCCATCTGAGCCTCACTCTGTGCCCAGCCTCAGGCATGCAATGGTCGGCATGAAGCGGGGGGCAAGAAGGGACAGATGAAGGAAAAAGGCACTAGCAACCCTTCCAGGAGTCCTAGATGAACAATGTCAAGGCTAAATACTAGAGCCCTGCACTTGCAAGTAGGGCCTCCTGACTAGAGTGCCATGGAGTTTCAGGGCTTTAGAAGAAACATGATCTAAGTAGAGGAAGTCAGGGCAGGCTTTCTGGAAGAGGCAGCAGCACCCCCAGGTTACAGAGCTCAGCAGCTGACCTCTCTTTCCCTTTTCCCCACAGTCCCTGGATCCCTGGCTGCATCCAAAGCTGCTAAATACGGTGAGTGTGGCATGCCACCTGGTCCCCTTGTCACCCCACCAGCCTTGACAGAATAGGACTGAGGTGCTCAGCACAGAGAAAGGCTAGCTAGGGGACATCTGAATGACGGTGGCAGACCTAGTGCCTGCCTATTGACCCCTGCGTCCATCAGCTGTCAGTGGCCAGCATGCCAGGAAACACCTATAATCCCTGCTCTTGGAAAGGGGAGGCAGGAGGTCACCCTTGGCTACACGGAGAGTTCAAGGCCAACCTAATCTATAGGAAACCCTGTGTCACTCATAACAGCTCTCATATCTCCAAACCTCACTATGACACTGACAGTTTTCTTGGTGCAGGGGGAGGCTTATAGCTGTTGGTCCCACAAGGCTTGGCAGCGTCAGCCTCGGCTCCACCCTTTGGCCTGTGGAGTCGTGGATACTCCTTCCTTGCGCAGGCATCCCCAGACCTCCTCCCTCCTTTCCTGCCAGCGTGACTTTGCCTAACACCCGCCAGCCTGGAAGACGTGGCAGACCTGCCTGCCTTGCCACTTGGCACTCTGGCCAGACCCACACTGTCTGTGACCCCCACATTCCTGGCCTCCTCAAGAGCCAGGCAGGGGGGCCTCTACCAGGGATGCGCCAACTGGCTACAGTTTGTCCACTTGAGGCCAGTTTCCACCTCGGAAAATCCCATTCCTCAGCTGCATATGCACACACACACACACACACACACACACACACACAGCCCCTGGTCACTCACAGCTTTCTCTCAAGTTCCTTGCTGGCTGTTCTTGGCCCTAGTCAACAGACATTGCCAGGGAAATACACCAAGGACTCCCTGGAAGAGCAGCCACCGGGTCATCTGCCTTAGGACCTTGAACACAGCATTCTTGTGTATATTCAAAACCTCTCCTTTGCCTAAACTTCTCATCTGCAAAACTGGTGTGACTGCCAGGCATGGGGGTTCATACCTGTGAGGCCAGCATTTTGAAGGCTGAGGCAGGAGCATCTCAAGTTCAAAGACAGCATGGGCTAAATGAGGAGAGCCTGTCTCAGAAAATCAATAGAGAGATGAGCGCATGGCTCAGAGGTAGAACACCTGCCTAGATTCCCCCAGTGAGGGGCTGGGGTGTGGTCAGTGGTAGAGCCCCTGCCTAGAATCCCCCAGTGAGGGGCTGGGGTGTGGTCAGTGGTAGAGCCCCTG
>NC_022010.1:22905090-22907243 GCF_000317375.1 Microtus ochrogaster
AGAGTACCTGCCTAGAACCCCCCAGTAAGGGGCTGGGGTGTGGCTCAGAGGTAGAGCACCTGCCTAGAATCCCCCAGTGAGGGGCTGGGGTGTGGTCAGTGGTAGAGCACCTGCCTAGAATGCCCCACTGAGGGGCTGGGGTGTGGCTCAGTGGAAGAGTACCTGCCTAGAATCCCCCAGTAAGGGGCTGGGGTGTGGCTCAGTGGTAGAGCACCTGCCTAGAATCCCCCAACAAAGGGCAGAAGACATGTCTCAGTGGGAGAGTGCTTGCCTAGACTCCTCTAGTGAGGGCCTGGAGATCTGACTCAGGGGTAGAGGGCTTGCCTAGAATCCCACAGGCCTCTGTTATGCCTTACGGCCCTAAGGCATGAACATATCTTTCAGACATAGGGGACTGAAGGCAGGCATGTTGGCACAGACCTGTCACCCCTGCAGTCATGAGGCTGAGATGGGACAGGTAGAGCATGAGTGCAAGGCCAATCTCTGCCACTTGGTGAGATCCTGTCTCACTAGGAAAAAGGAAAAAAAAAGATAAAAAGGATCCAGGCAGTGGTTGCACACACCTTTAATCCCAGAACTCTAAAGGTGGACACAGGTAGATCTCTGTGAGTCTGTGGCCAGTCTGGTCTACAGAATGAGTTGCAGGACAGCCAGTGCTATGTATGTTTGTATGTGTACACACACACACACACACACACACACACACACACACACACACACACACACCTGTCTGGAAAAACAAAAACAAACAAATAAAGCCAAGGCCAAAAGGAAAAAGTTCCAGGCATCAGAGCTCATGCCTAGAAATCCCAGCACTTGGAAGGTGGAGGCAGGGAAATCAGTTCAAAGTCAATCTTCAGCCACAGAGAAGCCCAAAGCCAACCTGAGCTCTAAGTAACCTGGTCTCAAATCAACAAACAAAGATATGGGCACTGACCCTCAGTTCTCTCTCCACAGGAGCAGCAGGAGCTGGTGGCCTTGGAGGTCCTGGAGGTCTTGGAGGTGCTGGTGGCCTCGGAGGGCCTGGGGGTCTCGGTGGGGCTGGTGTTCCAGGTGGTGTAGCAGGTATGTTTTTGCTCTCCTGACAATGAACTGGCTGGGGATGGAGACTGAGACCCCTGAAGCAGTCCCTCCTTGAGTCCCTCTGTGTCCCCAGGAGCTGCACCTGCTGCTGCTGCTGCTGCCGCCAAGGCTGCAGCCAAGGCTGCCCAGTATGGTGAGTAAGAATTCAGCCTCCCTGGCCTGTCCTTGAACCCCTAGGGCCCGGCCATTTCCTGTCATTAGGTACCCTAGAAGTGACCTGGGAGCTCAGGGATTCCCTTGGCAGCAGGGCCTAATTATAAGCTTCTGACCAGTGTGTGTAATGCATGGGTCTCTCCCCAGGTCTTGGTGGAGCTGGTGGACTGGGAGCTGGTGGACTGGGAGCTGGTGGACTGGGAGCTGGTGGACTGGGAGCCGGTGGACTGGGGGCCGGTGGACTGGGAGCCGGTGGACTGGGGGCTGGTGGAGCAATCCCCGGTGCTGCAGGCCTTGGAGGTAAGGAGTGAATGAGGTATCTGAGCAGGAGAAAGATACACATACTGAAGACGAGTGAGGACAAACACCTGTCATCCCAGCACTAAGGAGGCTAGGGCGGGAGGATCATTAGTCGGAGGCTAACCTGGGCTACACAGTGAGTTCAAGGTCAGCCTAGGCTATATTAGACCCTACTTGAAACAAAGGGGTAGAAAGCTTAAGCAGGGAAGAGCCAGGTCTGCCCATTGACATAGAGGTACCAAAACCCATCTTCTCTATCGTTCAATCCACAAACTACCACAGGTGAGGGCTCATTAGCATAATGATGGTCAGACCCATTTCTCAGACAAGAAAAGTCAAAGACTGGAGAGGAATGACATCCCCAAAATCTCTACCACCATGGTGGATCTCTCTCTCTCTCTCTCTCTCTGCCTGCCCCCCATGTGTCTCCTACCTAAACAAGACTTATGCTTAATATAAACTACTGGAGGTCTGGGGAGATAGTTCAGTGGTAGAGCCCCTGCCTACAATCCCCTAGTGAGGGGCTGGGATGTGGTTCAGTGGTAGAGCCCCTGCCTAGAATCCCTCAGTGAGGGGCTGGGGTGTGGCTCAGTGGTAGAGCACCTGCCTAGAATCCC
>NC_022010.1:22907343-22912144 GCF_000317375.1 Microtus ochrogaster
TGAGGGGCTGGGGTGTGGCTCAGTGGTAGAGCACCTGCCTAGAATCCCTCAGTGAGGGGCTGGGGTGTGGCTCAGTGATAAAGTGCTTGCCTAGACTCCCCTACTAGTAAGTGGCCAGAAGCACTGTTCAATAGTAGAACACTTGCATAGCGTGTGTGAGACTCTGGATTCCATCTCTAGCATGAACACACACACACACACACACACACACACACACACACGAGGCTATTAGAATGATGGGTGTGTGAAGGAGGAGAGATGATGGAATGGTGGGATACGGGAGGCCATGTCATGGGCAGATGCTGATGAATAGATTAGCTAAGACGGCCTGAGTAGCAGGGAGAGGTGGCTTTCCTGAGCCCTCCTGTGTCTGTTTCCCCTAGGTGTATCCCCAGCTGCAGCTGCTAAAGCAGCCAAATATGGTGAGTTTCCTCCATGCCCGCCCCCTCCCCAACACAGGTTTTTACCTCCATCACTATCACCATCACCCACACCTGCCCAGTTCATGGTACTCCAAAAAGGTCTTGTCCAAGATGTCATCCCCACCACCCTGACACCCCTCTGTCCTTTCCTCAGGTGCTGCTGGCCTTGGAGGCGTCCTAGGAGCCAGGCCATTCCCAGGTGGAGGTATGACCAGCTCTACTGTTGTTCTTAGCTCTACCTGGCTCTAGGAAACAAACAGCAGGGTCCCAGACATCGAATTCACATGAGGGCCCAGGGTCGGAGATGGACAAATCACTCTAGGTCAGGAAACCAATGGGGCAGAGGGAGTGCCTTCCTCACGAGCTGAGGATAGTGCAACCAAGCTCATAACAAAGGCACAAGACACTACACAGGCAGATAAGACAAGGACAAGTTTAACCAAGAAAGTGACTTCCAGGCTCAGTAAAGCACTCACCCTCTCACTGAGTAGGCATGAAGACCTGAGTTCAATCCCCCATTACGGACATAAAATTTGCGAGCTGGGAAGGCAGTGACTGGAGGGATCCCTGGGACTTGCTGGTCCAGCTAGTTTTGCCAAACTGGTGAACAGAAAGAAGGGTTAGTGAGAGACCCTGCCTCAGAGTGAAAGGTAGAGAGCAAACACACACACACACGCACACACATACTCACACGCACGCATGCATGCACCACAAAGAATGTGGCTTCAGTAGGGCACGGCAATGGAAAGGAGCTGGTTCCAGGCATCAAGGCCAGGTGGCAAGGCCAGAACACGGCCTGCCACTATTCATCACCAACCCCAAATCTCTTCTGCAGGAGTGGCAGCAAGACCTGGCTTTGGACTTTCTCCTATTTACCCAGGTATGCCCAAGCATCCTGCCCTGGGGCCGTGTCCTGCCTCTGCCAGGCCCTTTGCTCTCCTCTGCTCCATTCGCTCAGGAGAGTTGAGCTAATGTCTGCAGGAGACCCCAAGAGGAGGCCAGACCCCGATCTAACCTAAGGACACTTCTCAGGACAGGGGACACTACACCAGCTTTTCTAAAGCATCTTTCGCCTCTCTTGAGGTCCCTGGGAGTCGAGTAGTTTCCCTATCATACTTCTTCTGAGGTAAACTGAGGCTCCAAGACCGCTAAACACTGTTCCAAGGTCACACAGTGAGCAGAGATAGAGCTGAAGACTCCTGCTACCCAAGCCCAGGACTTGACCCTTCTTGTGTTACATGCCCTGCTCCAATCAGGGAGGGCATGGGGGGCTCCCAGAAGTGTGCCCACACTGACAGCTCTTCTTTTTACTTCATAGGTGGTGGTGCTGGGGGCCTGGGAGTTGGTGGTGAGTCTGCAGTAAAAAGATATAAACTAGCCATGTTGGTGGAAGGAATCTTAGCTCTGGTGGGGAGGGGGGGAGGTGCATATGGGAGTGAAACAGAAGGATCAAAGTTCAAGACTAGCTTGGGATACAGAGAGAGTTGCAGACAACTTGATCAACTTAGCAAAACTCTGTCTCAAAGTTTTTTATAAACAATTTTTTTTTCATTTTTCGAGACAGGGTTTCTCTGTAGCCTGTCCTGGAACTAGCTCTTGTAGACCACGATGACCTCGAACTCATAAACACTTTTTAAAGGGCTGGTGATGTAAATCAATAATAGAGTAGGTGCTTAGAATCGCCTCATAAGAGGCTGGAACCATTAATTAGTGATAGAGCACCAGCCTAGAATCTCCCAATGAGGAGACAGGGCATGGCTCCATGGTAGAGCACCTGCCTAGAATCTCCCAGTGAGGAGCTGGGGTGTGGCTCAGTAGTAGAGCACCTGCCTAGAATCCCCCAGTGAGGGGCTGAGGTGGGCTCATCTGTAGAGCATTTTCCTAGAATCTACCAGGCCCAGATTCCATCCCTAGGACTATGTAGTTTGGTTCTGGGGAGTAAGAACCCACCAGGGTGGGTGCGCTGATTGGCATGGAGGTCTTGGGAGCCTACAAAAACAGGCCAGAGCTAGCACACGGCGAGGATGCTGGGAGAGGTAGGGGGAGCCCAAGATCTATCCTATCTCATCCTCTTCTACCAACCCCCACAGGAAAACCCCCGAAGCCCTATGGAGGAGCCCTTGGAGCCCTGGGATACCAAGGTAAGTAGAGAATTTGTCCATAGGGAAGAAAGAGGCGAAATCAGAGATCAATTCGCATCCCACCAGCCTGGGCTAGAGTAGAGGCGCCTCTATGCAGATCGTCAGAGCTCGGATCAAGTCTAGGGCCCTCCATGCTCACCTCCAGTGTGACCTGGACATTTTTATCCATATGCCTTTGCTCTGCCTACACCTGCACAGAGGAGTCTAGGACTTAATGCGACAGTGAGAACTTCCAGGATGGGCCATCTGCTTGGTGCCACCAGGTGGCGCTAAGAGGCCACATCTAGCAGAAACTGCATGATGGCTGTGCACCAACCTGTGGTACCTCCCTACCCCAGGTCATCTATGGCCAGGTTTGTTGAACAGGGCACTCAGGAGGGTGAGGGAGCAGGATTTTGAGTTAGAGGCCAGCATGAACTCTGTAAGGAGACAATCTCAACAGCTCCATCGCCATACAAAAAGAAAGAGAGAGAGAGAGAGAGAGTTGGCTGAGGATACAGCCCTGTTGATAGAATGCTTGCCTAGCATGAGCTAGGTTTCCTCCTCAGCACAGCATAAAACCAAGCAAGGTGGTGGGTGCCTGTAATTTCAGGACTCAGGAGGTAGAGACGTGAGGATCATGAGTTCAAGGCCATCCTCAGCTCCATACTGAATTCATGGCCAGCTTGAGCTATGAGCCCCTGGAGGCAGAGGAGACAGAGACTCAAAGTAGCCCACAGGGACCAAACTGACCATAACTGTTTACGCCTCCTTCCAACCCAGGTGGGGGCTGCTTTGGGAAATCTTGTGGCCGGAAGAGGAAGTGATCTTCTGGAGACCCCTGACTCGCGACCTCATCAACGTTGGTGCTACTGCTTGGTGGAGAATGTAAACCTTCCATGACCGCCCCCTACTCCATCCCTCTGACCCCCACCTGGGAGGGGACAACAGGCCAGTGGCCTTAGAAACCCACAGGACAAGGAAACCAGACAGCAGCGGCCACGTACCCCTAACCAGAAATATCCCCCCCCCTCCATCAGAGGCCAGGGCGGGTGCCCCATCTCTTTCCACCCAGGAACCCTCCATACAGTCTCCATCTCCAAGAGAAATTGGTGCTACATGTTGGTGCTTCTTTTTCGTGGGGGGAGGGAGGAGGGAAGGGGGTCCCAGGGGGACCCTCCCTTCCTTGAAACTCCTCTGTTAAGATGGTGCACACGTTTGTTGGGCAGTCCCACCTCCCCTGCCCATCAGGAGCCATGCCTGGATTCATCCCACTGGTACCCAAGTGCCGAAAGCCTTGTGATCTGATGACACAATCCCTCTCTCTCTGGGTCCCTTGGCCCTGTCCCCCTCTACCAGTAGCTATTTCCCACATCTGGGACATCTTGGAGTCGGAAGGCTCCCCACACTGGGAATAGCTCCCTTGTTCTAGTGGAATCCACCTACCCCACCCATTCATCAATCCATCCATCCGTCCATCCCGACTGCCTAGGGCCACTAGCTGGCTGGGCACACCTACTATCAACCTGGTTCACCTGTCATGGCAGCCTGTATCCTGTTCCCATGCCCGCCACACACCCCAAATGCTGGCCTGGGGTGCGAGGGGTTGTGTGGGCTGGGGCAGGACGATCATCCCCACATGCAGTACTGTATCCCCAGTCCCTTCCCGGAGCCACTCCATCACCGAGCATGTCCCACCGCCCCCACCTCTTTGTGTTTCGCTGTGATAGATCAATAAATATTTTATTTTTTGTCCTGGATATTTGGGGATGATGTTTGATTGTTGGTGTGCTTTTGGGTTTTATTTTTATGGTTAATTGGGGGAAAAGAAAAAACTTTTCTAATCTGAGGAGCTGTATCCTCAGGAGAAAATTCATTTTAATCGCTTTGGTATAACTCTGGATAAAACACACATTTTTTTTAAAAAACAACAAAAACAAAATAAGAAAAGAGAATTAACTGCTTTAGAAAAGACTAATAAATGAAAACCTTTTAAACGAAATTGTCTTGGGTTTCTTTGCTTTATGTGTATGTGTTGGTGCGCGTGCAAGTACACACAGGTGTGGGTAGAAGCCAGAGGACAACCCTGAGTGTTACACTCCAGGGGCTGTCACTCACCAAGCAGGCTAGTTTGTGTTTGCTTCCCCCACCCCCCGCCCCACCGCTTCCCAAGAGCCCAGTTCCCGGGATCGAACTCAGATCATCGTGCAAGCATTCTTTTTTTTTTTTTTTTTTTTTTTTTTTTTTTTTTTTTTTTTT
>NC_022010.1:22912244-22921204 GCF_000317375.1 Microtus ochrogaster
GCCTCGAACTCACAGAGATCCGCCTGCCTCTGCCTCCCGAGGATTAAAGGCGTGCGCCACCACCGCCCGGCAACAGCAAACATTCTATCAAGTGAGCCATCTCCTCAGCCACCTTTGTGTTTTATCATCTGCTTTCAACTTCTGGCCCAGTGGTAAATTGGTTCTAATGTGAGGAATATCTACTGCCCAGGATATAGTGAGGAGGCTGTTGACCCAATTCAGCTGTTGTCACCTGGGGATAAAAGTAAGCTAAGCAGTTGAGCTCCTGCCTAGAATCCCCCAGTGAGGGGCTGGGGCGTGGCTCAGTGGTAGAGCACCTGCCTAGAATCCCCCAGTGAGGGGCTGGGGCGTGGCTCAGTGGTAGAGCCCCTGCCTAGAATCCCCCAGTGAGGGGCTGGGGCGTGGCTCAGTGGTAGAGCCCCTGCCTAGAATCCCCCAGTGAGGGGATCTGAGTGTCTGCCTGCAGTTTTGCAGTGAGGGGCTGGGACTGGGAAATCAGAGGTGAAGACTCATTCTCAACACTGGGGATAGGGTGGAGGGAGAGCTAACTCAAGAACCCTCAGAAGGCCCCTGAAGTTCTTGGATACCTTTCAGGAGAGCTGCAGTGAAGGCAACCCAGCTTCTCCAAGAAAGTGGAAAAGGAGATCCATCCATCCATGCATCTTTTCAGTGCTTCAATCCGAAGGGGAAAAAAATCACTGGCTGGTTTGACATCCTCTGCCCCCAGGTTGGCAAGCCGTGACCTTGAGACCTAGGATTACCTGCCTTGGTTCCTCACAAGTTTGCTAGTTTGTTTCGTGGTCCTGGGGGTTAAACCTTGGGCATCATACATACTAGGCAATGCCCCACCACTGAGCTACAACCCCAGACCAGCTCATGACTTTAAATACCACAGAGGGGCCAGCCAGCTGTCTCACCAGCTTAATGAACTTGCTGTCAAGCCTGACAACACGAGTTCAACTCCCTGAACCCCCACCGTGGAAGGCGGGAACTGACTCTCACGTGTGTGTCTCTGACCCTCAAATTAGTGTGTTACTAAATAGATGCTATATAAATAAATAAGTGTTATAAAAAAAATTAATACCAGCTGGGCTGCGGTCACTCATCCCTGTAATCCCAGCACTCGGGAGGAGAGGCAGGTGGATCTCTGTGAGTTTGAGACCAACCTGATCTACAAAGCAAGTTTCAGGTCGGCCAGAGCTGTTACTCAGGGAACCCCTGTCTTAAAGGAAAAGGAAAAGAAAAAGAAAAAGAAAAAGAAAAAAGAAATAGGAAAGGAAAGGAACACCGTGTATCTTAATGATTAACTGCCAAGTTGTTAAGTTTAGCATAAGCCCAGGACTTGTATACCCAGGTCAGTTCTGTATTTGCTTATTCGGGACGAGGTCTCCCTCCATAACCCAAGCTGGCCTCAAGCTCACAATCCTATTGTCTCAACTCCAGAGATTATAATCATGTGTGACCATTCCTGGTTTCAAGGCCAGCTCTAACATCCCCATCAGAAATCGCACAGACATGACCTAGCCTACAGTTATTTCCTCTAATTTGAAACATTCTCTCCTAGGAGGAGAAGGGAGTGTTGGGAGAATTCCTTCCCTCCCCCAGGAGATTTAAATGTCTACTCCCTCCTCCCAAAATCCCAATGACAATCCAAAGTGCAATTTCACCAAAATTCACCCTGGGGAACCAATGGGTTTATGGGACTTACTTACAGAGCGTCGACAGGAGTGGGGCTAATCCCAAAGCTGCCATACTGGGAAGTCTTCCCCCCAAAAACAAATGATGGTTTCCACATCACCACACATAGGTGGAGCCCCTGTCAATCCACTTCCCCTAGTCTGTGCACCCTCCCACTTCTAGAGACCCCAATGTCTTGGGAAATGAGGGCAGAAAATCGTATACACATTCTGGGAAGAGTTGCTGGACCATCAGGTGAGGGTCCACAGGCTCCGCAGGGATGGATGCCAGCAGGCAGACAGAGCTGATCTCATGAAGATAGTGGCTGCTTTGCTAGGAGAGGAGACTGTGGTGGGGTACCTGCAAGTTGTCTAGGAATTCCAGTCACATAGCTGTCATGAGTGGTCACCCACGTCAGGGTTGGCTAATCAGTGGTACAGCTGCCTGAGTCATCTATGTTCCTATAAGTGACCCCCATGGATTCTCTAGTTCAAGCCAGTCTTGACTGGAACCATTTCTCTGATCTGTCATCAATGCCCTGTCTCAGGAGTAAAGGGATATCTGTGCAGATCTATCAAGAAGAAAGCACACAACACAATTAGCACCCCAACAGGCTCACAGCGCCAAAGATGCATGAGCTGTATGGTCCCTGCTACGGGTGGGTGATAAGCCAGGCAACTGAAGTAGAGCCAACCGAAAACAGAGGAGCTGTGGGGGCAACCATGGTAGCTTCCCCTGTAGGAGGTGCACCTCCTTGCTGCACCCGGAAATGAGTGATAAGACCGGAGCCAGGACTGACTTGTCTAAAAGTGGCATATTTTTAGAAGGGCTCCAGGGATTCCATCTTCCTCTGTATGATATGGGTTAGACACCTCCTTGGTGACTGGGTCTGCCATGTGGTAATGTATATGCTATCAGTAAAGTGCTGCGTGTATTTGAGTTCAAAACTAAACTGGTTCTGAAAGTGGGGTTGTTCCCCAACTTGACACCCAAGCATGCTTATGTCAAGTGTTCTCTATGACCCCATACCCCCCCCATCTCTGTGACAGGAAAGGAAGAGAACACGAAAACCACCCAAAAGTAAAATTACCATGTGCTTGAGAAAAGCCGGAAGGTGACCCATTCCCAACGGAAGTCCCTAGTGCTCACCCCATGATACAAAATTCTCCACAGTGGGAGAGAGGAGCTGGACGCTCGGCCATGAGAAACTCGGCCTTGGGATGTTAAGGGTCAATGTGGATTCCTTCCCGGTCACCGCTGCAGCTTCACCCAACGGTTCCTGCTGGATGCCATGACTCATGGTTTGATTATTTTTATCTTTAGCTGTTGTTATTTGTTCTTTTCCTTGGAAGTGTCACCCAAAGGGACACTCTGCTCTGCCCAGGACTCTCTTTATTGGGAACTCCAGCTGGCCGCCTCCCCATGACTTCCCTAGCTGATTCGTGCTGGGTATTTTGAGTACACCGTTCAATTGTTTTGCTATCTATCTGTCTTGCCTGTCACTTGGTATTTATTCTTTTGCTTTGACTTCCTATGTACTTAATAAACTCATTCAAAACTGAAAACATGACTGTCTGAGGTCCCTCTCCAGACGATAACATTGAATAACGCAGGCATGGCCTCTGAGCAGTTGAGGAACTACAGGGTACGTGGCAGTCTCTAGCAGTGGCACATATGGGACGGGGCGGTAGGCACCCATAGTGTGGCCATTGCTGTGGGAGATGAGACACGACACCGAGTCTCGGCTGTTTTCCCAGATCAAATTTCCCCGTATAAGGGAAGAATTACAACAGGAGGGAGGCAGGTGGGTGTCCTCCTCTGCATTAGCCTCGGATTTGGCAGGAAACGTGAGACGAAGGTGTTGTCTTCCCGTTTCCCACAGCTAACAGGATCCAAGGGAAAGAGAATTCAGTCTGTGCTGAGGAGCTCTTATCCGGATCTAAAAGCTTGGAACCCACGGGAGGAATCAGTGAGGATTAAGAGATAGCAAGCTAGGAGTGGAGGAAGATACCTACCCATCAGACCCGGTCTTTAACGCCCAAGAAGGGAAAACCCTTCATTCAGCATGCCAATGGAGGGGTTCATAACGGCCAGTACAGGAACCATGATAATTAAGAACTCAGTGTGATCGTTTTGTTGTCTTGACCCAGGGGAGAATCACCAGGAACAGGAGTTCCAGAGAGCTTATCTCGACCAGGTTGGTCTACAGGCATGACTGCAGGGGTTGTCTTGATTGAACTGATGGGGAAAGACCCAGCTCACTATGGGCAGAAGCATTCCCTAGGCAGGGGGTCCTAAACTATAAAACTACAGAGAGTGAGCTGAGCACCAATGAGCAGATATGCACTCACTTCATGTGGTATGACTGGCTGCTTCAAGTTCCCACTGCCTTGACTTCCCCACAGTAATGTGCTAGCACCCGTGAACTGACATAAACCTTTTATTCCCAAAGTTTCTTTCGTCATATTTAATCACAGCAACAGAAAGGAAACTAAAATACCCTGTATCTGAACTACTTGAATTAGAAAAGATTTTTAAAGAGTAATTTAACTCTTTGTGAGTGAGGAGCAGAGCGGGAGGGAGAGACAGAGGTGGGGGGGGCGTGTCCAGAATTATCTTTGATTAGTTTTCAACTTTCTACCCTGAAGCACGGTCTCTCAATCAAGCCCACAGATTGCCAATGTGACTACTCTTACTAGCCAACTAGCTCTAACATGATGGCTCAAAGAGCAAAGGCTCTTGCTGCCAAGCCCAAGGACCCGAGTTCAATTCCGAGGACCCGTGAAAGGAGAGAATTGATCCCCACCAAGTTGTTCTCTGACCTTCATACACTTGGTCTGTCATGTCATGTGAGCACACACACAACACATAGCTAAATAAATGTAACAAAATGTTCAAAGAAAGGAAAATAATACTCCCAGAGTGCTATGCTTCCAATGTAAAACGTCTCCCATAAGCTCATGAGTTTCAACACTTGGTCTTCAGCTGGAGGCAGACTCAGAAGGCTGTAGAACTTCTTAAGAGGGGGGATGTTGCTGGAGGAATTTGGTGACTGGAGGCAAGTTTTTTAGCAGCCACTTTCTGTGTCCTGGTCCACCAAGGTTGTGCAGGGAGTCCCAGGGGTGCAATGTTTATGCATCACCACCCTTGTCAGAGTGGGCTTTTGGGGGAGGTCTCTGCAACCGCCATGGCAAACAGAGTAATGATCTGTGGGAGGCAAGAAGGCTCAGGTGTTTGCACACCTGATCCCCAGTGGCAGCACTATTTTGGGTGGTTGTAGAATCTCTGAAAACTGGGGCCTAGCTGGTAAGCACATGCCACTAGAGGACGCTCTTAGGGGCTATACCCTGGCCCTGCTTCCAGTCTCCTATCTGTTTCTGTCCATTGTCATCGTGTGACCAGCTTCCTTATATTCCAGCCACTGTGCAGTAAGTCACTGCAGCCACCATGCCTTCCCCGTCATGATGAACTGTATCCCCACAAACCACGAGCCAAAAGACATCCTTCCCTGCTTAGATTGCTCCTGACAGGCAGTCCAGCACAGTGAAGAAAAACTAACTAATACTCCTGGCGTTTTCAGGGCTCCGAGTTTCATCTCTAATGTGACCAGCCATGGAAGAAGAAGAGCATAGAAGGAGAACATTTGTTGTAAGGAAGCAGAAAAACTGTAGGCCAACAAATGGGAAAAATCTAGATAACATACATGCATCTCTACAAACACATAACCTACTAAGAACTACAGGCAATCTGAACAAATCAATGGTGAGTAAGGAGTTGAGTCAGCCCCAAAGAGTCCAACCAAGAAAAGCCCAGGCACAGATGGCTTCAATGGAGAACTCTGCCAAACATGTGAAGACTTTAACACACATATGCCTGAGGCTCTTCCAAAATAAAATTAAAGAAGAGGGAATATCTCCAAACCCATTTGGAGAAGCTGGCATTGCCCTAATACCCAAACTAGACAAGGCCACGAGGAAAGATTTACACTGGCGGGACACAGGTAGGCCACACCTAGAATCCTGACAGTCAGGAGGCAGAGGCCGCAGGATCAGAAGCTCAAGATCACCCTCAGTTATACAACAAGCTTGAGCCCAGCCTGGGATACATGAGACCCTGTCTTAATAAAATAAAACAGGGCCAGTGAGAGGTTTGGGTGAGAAAAGGGTGTTTGATTTCAAGCCCAGCAACCTGAGTTCAATCCCCAGGACCCACGTAAAAAGGTGGAAGACAAGACCTGACCTTAAGGTTGTCCTCTGACCTCCACATGCATGCGGTTGCACAGCTACCCACGGAGACACACCATGCATACATATACACAATAATAAATAAATATTTCATCATAACAGAATCATTCTTTTAATTACACAAGTTCCTACCCCACAAAAAGTACACTTTTTGTGTACTGCAAGGGCATGATTTGTTGTTATTGTTGTTGTGTGTATTACTGTGTGTTTCAGGGAGGCTCTTTGTTCGTCCTGGCTGCCAAGAACCAAAATAATCACACAGAAACTATATTAATTAAATCGCTGCTTGGGCCATTAGCTCTTGCTTCTTATTGGCTAACTCTTGCATATTAATTTAATCCATCTCTATTCATCTGTGTATTACCACGTGGCAGTGGCTTACTGGCAAAGTTCTGGCATGTCTGACTCTGGCAGTGGCTCCATGGTGTCTCTCTCTGACTCCACCCTTCTTCCTCCCAGCATACAGCCTAGCTTTGTTCCCCTATAGCTTTGCTATAGGCCCAAAGCAATTCCTTTATTCATTAACCAATAAAAGCAACACATAGACAGAAGGAACTCCCATACCACCTGTGTGTCCATATGTGTGGGCATGTGCACTCAGCTGCCCCTGGAGACCAGAAGAGGATGTCACATCCCCTGAGGTTGAGTTGTAGGCTGTTGGGCGTCACCTATTTTGGGTGCTGGGAACCAGCACTAAGCTACCTCTCCTGACACTAGGATCTAATATCACACCCTGCAGAAAAGTGACACACAAACCAAAGGCCAGCCTGGTCTACAGAGTGGGTTCGAAGAAAGGCTCCAAAGCTACAGAGAAATCCTGTCTCGAAAAAAAAAAAAAGAAGAGAGAAAGGGAGGAAGGAGGGAGAAAAAGAGGGAGAGAGGGAGGGAGGGAGGAAGGAAGGAAGAAGGCTGAGCAAGTCATGGGGAGCAAGTCAGTAAGCAGCACCCATCCATGGCCTCTGCATCAGCTCCTGCCTCCAGGTTCCTGCCCTGCTTGAGTACCTGCCCTGACTTCCTCCAATAATGAACGGTGATGTGGAAGTTTAAGTCAAATAAATCCTTTCCTCCTAATTTGCTTTTGGTTTCATTACAGCAATAGTAAACCTAACTAAGGGTTAAGAGAAAGAGAGCCGCTCCGGTGAGGATTAAAGACATATGGAGTGCAGCCGTCTTCAAGAGGCTTCTCAGGTGGTGGCAATTGTCTTAGCAGTGGGAATGTGTAGCACTTGGGGTCTCCCATTATATATCAAAGAGCAGCTAAGAAAATTTCTTCATTTTCTCTATTATTTGTAGTTTCTTGAGACACAGTTTCTTATAGCCCAGGTTGACTCAAACTTGTTATGTCGCTGAAGGAGTCCTTGAAGGCTTGATTCTCTAACTCACAAATGTTGGGATTGTAGGAATGCCTCATCAGCCAGACTGTTGTTTTGTTTCTTCTGTTTTTGAGACAGGATGTCTCTATGTATCTCTGGGCTGTCCTGGAACTCCTTATGAAGACTAGACTGGCCTCCAATTCATGGTCATCTATCCACCTGTGCCACTCAAGGGATCAAAAAGGCCTGCACCACCAAACCCTGCCAGACTTCTTTTTTTAAAGATTTATTTAATGTATGAGTGCTCTATCTGCATGTACGCCTGAAGGTCAGAAGAGGGTATTAGATCCAACTATATGAACCACCATGCCACTGTTGCTTGGAATTGAACTCAGGTCCTCTGGAAAAGCAGCTGGTGCTCTTAACCACTGAGCCATCTCTTCAGCCCCAGGCTTTTCTTTTTTATAAGTGAAATCATAGGTTGGTTCTCCAGGTGCCTTGGATATGATTTTAATGTGATAACATAAAATCAGGTGCTACTAGGGCTATACAGGGGATCAGAACATGTAAAGGGGGAGTCTGGAGAGATTCGGATAATACTGTATGTTTACAACCAGTGTGTTGTTGGCAGGGAGATGCTTTGCTCAGATTAAACCTGGTTTTATTAATTTGCCCTGATCTGATTTATTGCATTGTTGGAGAGACTTAATATCGGGGTACAGAAACCCTTTGAAAAGCCCTTAAGCAAATGGTCTTAATTGTGTTGGAATTCTTGAGTCTCAGCTGATAAAAGGTTTCAATCAGAATCTGGAATAGGAGGCAAGTCCTGGGATTGATTATAGGTGTGCACCCTATGCTGGATATACGTGGCGCAAAAGATAAAAGCCAAGGCTTGGAGCATACATACTAGGCAAGCACTCTACTGGGTAAGCTATATAATACATTTCTATCTTTTCTACCCTGCCTCTGACCCAACTGACTCCCCATCTCCTCCCGACCAGCAGCATCCTCAGGGTCCGCAAGGCCACCATCCGTCCCAGGCGATTAACTCCAGTGGGGTGGACCAGAGAGGCTCCCGGAAGATTGTGAAGAGAGGCGCCTTTTCCAAGGAAACCCGCTGAGCACTCCTGGGGCGCACCCTAGTAAAGCTGATAATGAATGAAAGGCAGAAAAGGAGGGGGAGAAAGAGGCGGGTTAGAGGCGGGTTTTATGGTGGGCGTGGGAATGCAGGCTCTGCAGCCCCAGCTGTGCGGCAGAGGGAGAAACTGCCGCCGTGAGGGGCGTGGCCTCCGATGAGGGGGCGGAGCGACGCAAAAGCAGATTCACAATTCAGCTTCACCCTTTCCGGGGCTTACAGGCTGCGCCGATCCTTAGAGGGCGTGGTTGTCATTGAGGGGGCGGGGCTTCTTCTGAGGAGGGGCGGTGCCGAGCAGGGATAATTCCGCCAATGCCGAGGCGGGCAGGACCCTTGCCAGCCTGCAGAGGGCGTGGCTGCAGCTGAGAAGTGGTTACCACTCCGGGGCGGGATGGTCGTTGAGGAGCGTGGTTATTGCGGTGAGGGGCGGAGCCTCGCAGTGACAGTTCCCACCCGCAGTGCCCGCAGGCCCCTTGTCAGCCTGCGGGGGGCGGGTTTGTCTCTGAGGGGAGTGGCTATTCCGGAGGCGGAGCCGCGCAGGGGCAGTTCCAGCCGGCCGCGTCGCACGCGCCCCGCCCCTGCCGCAGCTCG
>NC_022010.1:22921350-22939862 GCF_000317375.1 Microtus ochrogaster
GCCTCCCGCCTTCCCGGGCCGGCGGCGGGCGAGCTCGCGGGCCCGGTCCCAGCTCTCCGGTGCCCCGCCGGTTGCCGGCGGTCCCCGCCCCCCGCCGAGTGCATGAGGTTGACGCTACTTTGTTGCACCTGGAGGGAAGAACGTATGGGAGAGGAAGGTGCGCGGGGCTGGGGGTCGGGGGAGGGGAACCGGGAGTATTGGAGGGTCCGAGGAGCTGCAAGGCCGCGCCCCTGCCTCCTAGGGACGCGCCTGTCCTACCGAAGCCCGCAGGCCATTCTCTGTCACCCTCCCACCCTCTTTCTCTCTTCCTTGGCCCCGGGATGAGCTGCTGCCTTGCGGATGGAGGAAGTTCCTCTTCTCCTACCCTATCCTGTCTTCACCCATCTCCCAGGTTACTGTTCATCCAGCACCTACCTTAGTCCCTAGTTCTCTGTCCCACCCTGGTCCTCGCTCTTCGGTGGAGGGGGGGGGGCACCTTTTGATCCAGTCTGATCCGGGAGGGCCAAACGACAGCAACCACGGACCTGAGCTGCAGACTCGCGTTTGCGGGACTCACTGACCTTGAACCAGTCACTAACACCCGGAGCCTCAGTTTCCCCACCATTGCAGTTCGGGGATGAATTGGGGGACTGGGCAAAAATAAAAAAATAAAAAATAAAAAAGCACTGGAAAGGTAGACACACTGGATCCGATGACAGAATGCTGCAGAGGTCTTTACCACCGCCAGTTCTGTCATACCGTGACCTCCCGTTTCCCCTGCACCAATGCTCGTATTCTAGTATTCATTTGATCAGTCTTGGCTAGAGTCCTGCCTCACTGAGAGGGCTCCAGGCTTGGAGCCGCACTACAGTTGGGGTTCAGAGGACTCTGAGATTCCCTCAGCCTGGATCAGTCTGGGATCTCCCCTAGGTTTCTTTCTCAAAGCCCACACAGTAGGGTCATCTGGTCAAAGACAGGTTCTGGTCTCTCCAGCCCTGTTCTGCCTCCCACTCACACACATCCCTGAAGCCCTGTTGGGGGCATAGGCCCACGGGCACTTACACTACTTTGGGTGCTTGAAGAGGTAAAGGCTTCGGAGCCTGGCTCTGTGTCATAAGGAAAGGTCCCCTCTCTGCAGCTGAGATTTCGGAGTCTGTAGAATGAAGGGGAACAGGCCGTGGCTATTTTGCAGGGCCCACCAGCTCCAGGGGTGCAAGGTCCCGGGGATGACTAAGCATGTATAGTGGCTGCCTTAAAGAACTGCCAGAGTGTCTGGCTTCGCAGTCCTGGCCCCTCATCACGGTTCAACCAAAGCTACCACCTTTGGGTTTCCTCCCCTGCTACTTCTAATCTGAGATGGACCAGCCAAGCTCTGCCAGTCCTTGCCCCTTTCAACACTTCTTCCTGGGCAGGCGGGCAGAAGGGGCTGTCACAAAAGTGCCACCCTCCACCTTGTTTCTAAATTCTGTCTTCTTTCTCCCCGTTTACACTTGCTGTCTCTGAAGGGAGCACCTCTGTTCTCCTCTACATGTTCCAGATGGGTCCAGAGAGGCTTGGCGACTTAGTGTCCAAGCAGGACTCTGAGATTGCCATCCTTTATCCTCTCACTGGGCATTCATCCTGTAGAGAAAGGTTCAGTGTGTGAGCACTAAGTCTAACTGCAGTGAGCTGGGCAGGCTAGACCTCCTGCAAACTACCCTCTTAAAAATGGCTCCTGACTTGGTTTCTACCCCAAGCAGGAAGCGAGTTGCCTGTGTGTGCGAGCTGTGGCCAGAAGATCTATGACGGCCAGTACCTCCAGGCCCTGAACGCTGACTGGCATGCAGACTGCTTCAGGTAAGACGCGCTGGCCAACGGGTGGGTGCCCTCAGCAAGGCCCGCCTGTGACCTGGATGTTTCTCCTAGTATTGTCCTTGCCTGTTATCTCTTAGAGAGTCCTCAGCCTCAGCTTGTTTCTTAAAACAAGCAGCTTGCTTTTTCTGTGGTATGTATGTTTGTTGGTGCGTTGTTATATTGAGGGGGGCATGTGCATTTCAGGAGCACATTGTGCATAGAGGTCAGAGGACAGATTTTGAGAGTCACTTCTCAACTCCACCTTGTTAAGGCTGCGTCTGGCACTGTGCAGCTAATTCAGGCTAGCAGTTTTGAGAGCTTCCAGATGATTCTCCTGTCGTCTCCTCCCATCGGAAGTAGGAGAGCTGAGATTATTGGTGCTTGCCACTGTATCTAGCTTTTTCTATGGGTTCTAGGGATCAAACCTGAGTTGTCAGGCTTCCCCAGCAAACACCTTTACCTACTAAATTATCTCCATTTGTATGTTTACTTATGTATATATCTCCATATATACATAGATATACACATAGACGTGTGTGTGTGTGTGTGTGTGTGTGTGTGTGTGTGTGTGTGTGTGTTTTATCCAGGCTGGCTTGGAACTCCTCGGCTCAAGCAGTTCACCTGCCTCAGCCTCGACGGTATCTAAGACTACAGGTACATGCTACCATACCTTAGCTTGTCTAGTAGACTTTAAATCCTACTTAGGCCGGGAGGTGGTGGCGCACGCCTTTAATCCCAGCACTCGGGAGGCAGAAGCAGGCAGATTTCTGTGAGTTCGAGACCAGCCTGGTCTACAAGAGCTAGTTCCAGGACAGGCTCCAAAGCCACAGAGAAACCCTGTCTTGAAAAACCAAAAAAAAAAAAAAAAAATTTTTTTTAAATAAATAAATAAATTCTACTTAGGAGCTAAGGATGTATTAGTTGGTAGAGTAGTTGACTAGCATGCATGAAGCCCTAGGTTTGATCCCCAACACCACATAAACCAGACATGGTAACACATGCCTGTAAACCCAGCGCTTAGGAGATGATGGAAGGTTAGAAATCCAAGCTCCTCCTCAGCTGTGTAGTGAGTTCAAACAAACAAAATCCTCCTTAGGTGACTTACATTTAAGGTAATTTATATTCTACGTCAGTCATTACACAATATTGTTTATGGAATAGTAAAAAAGTCCAGCTATACCACGTTCAGGTGTAGTTGTGTGTGTATGTTTGTGTACATGTATGTGTGCAGGTACACATACATGTATGTGGGGGCCAGAGGTAGATGCAGGTGGGTTCCTCTGTTGCTCTCCACTGTACTTTTTGAGTCAGGGTCTCCCACTGAATCAGGAGTTCACTGGTTTGCCTAGACTAGCTAACCAGTGAGATCTAGGAATCCTCCCATCTCCACATTGCCCCCTCCAACTCCAGTGCTGGAGTTACAGATGCACACTGATGTGTTGAGGTGGTTTATTATTATTATTATTATTATTATTATTATTATTATTATTATTATTATTATTATGGGTGCTGGGGATCTGACTGAATTCGGGCAAACACTTTACCAGCTGAGTATTTCCCCACCCAACCCCATGCCAGGATGCGGTTTTTGTTTTGTTTTGTTTTGTTTTTTGTTTTTCAGTCTGAAGCTGGTAGAATTCACCAAGAGGAACCCATAGAGGAGCGGGAACAGGCAAAAGAGGAGGGATAGGGCAACCTGCCCTAGCTTCCCTGAGCTCTCCTGCTGCAGGGAGGGGAAAGACACACCAGCTCTCAAGGGAATCCTAGCTACTGTCCCTAGATAACTGGCTATACACATGTGTCAGCCAGTGAAAACAGCCCTGACCTCCAGCTGTACACAGAACATGCTGTGGTCAAAGACTCAGTAGAGAAGTGGGCACCTAGAGGTGGCCCAGAGTTCCACTAGGAGCATTCCAAGAAACAAAGAGGAAAGATACACAAGGCAACCTTGTGCTATATCCTGAGTTCAAGGCCAGCCTGAGCTTCCTGAGACCCTGTTTCAAAGAGAAGACTAAGGCGGCCTTTTCCAACACTGAGGATTCTGAACACTTTGCATAGTTAGATACTAGTTGTATCTCCAAAGAAAAATTGGGGCACAGAGAGGTTTGTGTTTCTGCCTGAAGTCACATGACCAGGAAGCGCTAGGAAAACACAGTGCCCACTCTGAGGCCAGAAGAAAGACAGGCAACACATCCAGGGATTCAAAACATATGCTCAGAAGGTCTCTCAGGCAGGCCCACGAGGGGATCTTGACACGCAAAAAGGCCATCCACTCAGGGAGACAAGACTGTGGGGACTGTTGGTGGTGAAAAAGTCAAGGGATGCAGTTAGGAGACCAAGTGGAGACTGAGCTGGCGTGGGCATTGAATGCCAGCGTTAGGCCCTTCTGAAGACAAGAGAGAGGCAGCAGGCAGCTAGCTGGGCAGCCTGCTGTTTATTGAAGATTGTCATTCTCTCTCGTGGGCAGATGGTGCAGCTTGGCAGGACGAGACTGTTGTAGTTCAGGGGTCTGTCTCATAAGCCTGACTTAGGACCGTGACTGAGGAGGGAGGATCTCTGATGAGGGGGGCTGATAGACGACTGGGGAGTCCACCTAGCCTGAGGACCTGAGTTCCAGCCCCAGAACCCCCAGATGAAAGGGTGTACATGTATAGTCCCAGCACTGGGGAAGTAGTGTTGTGTGATAAACTCTTCCTACGGCGATGCAACACACGTGTCTACTCACGGCAGATAGGGAACCCACAACAGACCAAATACGGATACCACTGAAGTACAACTTGGAGAATCAACGAGTTATTGGAGTTATTTACAGAAAAATATGGTTGAAGGGTTACTTACAGGAGCAGAAATGATTCAAGACAGCTGCATCACCAAAGCCCCACATGGGTGATACTCTCAAAGCTGGGAACCTGGAGCACACTGTACAGCCTGCAGGCAGCTCAACAGGTGGGAAAGTGTCCTTTACAGGAGTATTTATTGGTCTTAACCTCTGTCCAGGAAGCTAGTTTTGTCCGAGAGTTTCATTAAATGTCTAAGAGTCATCTTTGCAGCTTGGGTTTGCTCTTCAGAGAGGAATTCAGCTTTTATTGCTTACTGGGGGAGAGGTGGAGGGATGGGGAGATAGTGAATCTGGTCAGTTTTAGGGACTTCCTGAAGCTATTTTCAATTGTTTGCCTTTCTGCCTTAGGAGCTTCCTGAAGGAGGGAATGTTGAATCTCTGAGGAAGCTCTTACACCACAGGTGGAGACAAATCCTTGGGCTTACTGCAGGCCAACCTGATCAGCCGTACCCATGTGTGTGCTCACTCCCATGCCATGGTGGTGTGCATGTGGATAACTTGTTATCAGAGGTTGGCTGTGGGCATCTTCCTTCCCACCATGTCTTTGAGGATCAGACTCAGGTGGTCAGGTTGGCAGCAGCTGCCTTTACTCACTGAGCCACCTTGCCACCCTCTACCTGGCTTTTTTGAGATAAGGTCTCTCTCTGAAGCTAGAGCTTGCCATTTCAGCTAGGCTGGCTAGCTGGTGAACCCTCAAGGTGCTCCTGTGTCCACCCATCCACACTGGGATACAGATGTCCCCCATTGTTCCAGCTTTACATGGATGCTGGGGATCTGAACTTGGGTCCTCATGCTTGCACTGAGCCATCTCTCCAGTCCTCAAGCATTCTTTAGTATTAATCCAGCCTCTACCATAACCATCAAGGGTATATTTGCCTATTCTCATGTGAGAAAAAGGGATTCGGCCACAACAAGTACCTCAGTGAAGGTTGTCACTGCTTGAAGTGGCATCTGACTATCTCTTACACGTTATGTACCTCTGCAGAGCTGAATGCGCTCTTTTAAGGGTGCTGATGAGCAGCAGGTCTGCACTGGGGAGAGGATAGCTGTTGTCAGCAGAGTTGGGGGGCAGGTTAGTTATGCCTGTAACATTAGAATTGCAATAGGGCCAAAAAGAATCAAGGAATTGTCTTTAGGGGGCCCTGTAACTGGCAGGGAAGGAAGGTAGGAGAGAGGCCCAAGGGTAGTTCCTCTCTGTTGCAGCACTAGAGGGAGGCAAGGGTCCCTGGCTTTGGACGGCCCACTCCATAACACCAAGAGAGGGGTGAGACCCAGCTGGGGAATGTGGGGAGCAAGCATGTTCAGCTGTCTCTGAAGTGGAGGGACACAAAGTGAGGAAGGGCCCACAGGCAGTGTGACCCACAGCTTCCATATCATAGTCAGAACCCAGATCCATCCTTCCCTACCTCCTCACCTGCAGTCAGAGCCTGGATCCCTACCTGCCTATAGTCAGCCTAGATCCTCCTGTCTCTGCTTCCTCTCCTATAGCCAAAGTCCAGATCCTTACCTCCACACCTCCCTGCCCGTCATCTAAACCTGGATCCCTCCTCACCCTCCCGTTCATCATCAGAGCCTGGATCCCCATCACTGCCTCCCCATACCCGGCCCAGGGGTGTATGCTCACTCACCGAAGCTGCATAAAACTACAGTGTCTTGCCCCACACAGTTTGGAAAACATCTATGAGAAAGATCACAGCTGCCCTGGGTACATGGCTGACAGACAATTAACCTAACTTTCTACAGGACACCTGAGGCTCCATTTCCAATGACAGAAACCTCTTAGTGACATTGAAACCTTTGTTCCCTTTGCCATTGATAAAACTGCGATAGCAGGAGGGCCGTGTGACAGGACTGGACAGCCCACTTCTCAGCCACAAGGTGGGGGACAGCTTCATGAGTTATCCCACTCCCTGCCTTCCTTGCCTTTCTGCATGCCCTTCCAGGTGGAATCCCCGGGGCCTCTGAGTCAGCCACTCTCAAGCACCTGTCCTCCACAGGCCCCTCAGGACAACCTGCAAGTCAAGTGCTGTTACTGAAGCAGTTTGACTAATGAGGAAACAGGCACAGAGGTCACTTACGTGTCCAAGGCCTCCCACGGGGCTTAACTGCAAAGCCTGCCCTATGTAACCCATGTCCTCAGGACTCCATCCCGCCCCTCCCAGACGTGGTCTCCTGCCTTCTAGCAGGAAAGCCAGGGAAGAGACAGAGCAGTGTCAGAGGCCAGAGACAGCCCTCCAAGGAGGTAACAGTAAAATAGAGTGGAAGGAAGTGAGGGAGGAACTCAGCGTGCCCACAGGCACTGAGGTGGGACAGGGACATGATAGCTATGGCTGGGGATCAGCTAGGGCCCTGCAGGACTGACTTACAGTGGAGCTGCCATAGAATCACCCAGCCTTGGGTTTTGTTTTGTCGTCCATGCCTCCCCACCCCCGCCATGCTGGAGACCAAACCCAGGACCCTGGGCTTGCTAGGCAAGCCCTCTGCTATATCTCCAACCACTAATGTTTATATAAAGTAGGGGCATCCGGGGTAATCTCTCAGTGATAGATACATTACTGACCTAGTATGCTTGTTCCCCAGAGCTAAGGGGAAATTTACTTTTATCTGTTTATAATAAAACAACACGTTTCTTAATTCGGGAGGCGGGAAGGGTTGGACTGAACCCAGGCCTCATGGATACCAGGGAAAAGCCCTATTACTGTGCCATGTCCCAGCCTTCCATTGTATTGATGTGTGTCTAGGGCAGCAGTTCTCAACCTGTTCATCGCAGCCCCTTTGGGGGTCACATACCAGATACTTATGATTCATAACAGTAACAAATGACATTGATGAAGTAGCAACAGAAATAGTTTTACTGTTGGGGTTACCACAACATGAACTGTATTAAAGGGGCGCAGCATTAGGAAGATTGAGAAGCACTGGGCCAGGAGGAGCTGGAGGAACCTGCGGAAGGTTCCCTGGCTGTGCGTCCTCTCTGAGTGCCCCTGACCTGGAGTAAATCCTGGGCTGGTCTACCAGGAAGGCCTTAGAGGCTGTGTCAGACGCCTGCTGAGCCAGGCGTGTTTTCTGAAGATGCTCTCTGTAGACAGCTCAGGGTGTGTGAGCATTAGCCCTGGGGTTTCATCCTTACCCACTGCCACACTTCCTGTTGGCTCTGCCTCCCAGAAGATTAGAGCCAGGCCAGTGGTCCAGGTTTCCGGGGCCCAGCTGCTACTCCTGTATGCCATGCCTGCAGGGTCCTTTTCCCAAAAGCCTTGAGCGCACAATTCCTAGAGATTTTTTAGCCTAGGTAATCTCCCTGGAGGCTGGGTGGGGTAGCCCTGAGCAAGGAATAGTGAATGAGCGGTGTGCTGGTAGTGTAGCCTCAGTGGGGAGAAAGCACTCAGTCTAGGAACCTCCCTGTAAGGAGGCTGAGCTAACCATGGGAAGTTGGGCTCTGTTTCCCTTGGGGGACAGCACCGGAAGAGGCAGCTGCTCTGGTGCTTTCTGTCCCTAGAGAGACCCAAGCCCTCAGTGCCTTGTCCAGGAAGAGACCAAGGAACACACAGGATTCCCTTCTCCAGATCGAGAGGACTAGGAACAGAGTAGGGCAGTTAGAGCCTAGATCCCTCCCTGCCTCCCTAATTGGTGTCTGCGCCTATATCCTTCTCCCTGTCTGTAGCCAAAGCCCTCCTTCCCACCTTTGGGGGGGGGGGTTCACAGCCAAGTCAGTTCCCTCCCTTCCCACCTTCTTTCTTAGAGTCAGAGCCTAGGTCCCTTCTCCCTGCCTCTTTCCCTGGGCTTGTAGCCTCAACCACTCACTTCTCTGCCTGTAGTCCTATCCGAACCTAGATCACTCCTTTCCCAACTCCCCACGTGTAGTCAGAACCTAGATCTTTCCCTGCCTTCCCCTCTGCCTACATTTAGAATGGAGACCACTCTTTGCTTACTCCTACCTGATTAGAGCTAGATCTCTCCCTCACGCCCTGCTCCAAAGCCCAAGCAGAAAGCACATTGGCTGCTTCCTGTCACAGGCTGAGAAAGAGCCCTTCCTCACCCACACTGCTGCCTCCTCCCCTGTGGTGTGGCCACACAGGCCCTACCCCCTGCAGCCTCCAATCCTGAGTCCCTGTAGTAGGATGGGGAAGCTCTGGCTAAGCCGCCCATGGGCTCGTACAGGCCTCCAGAGCCTTCTGTAAACTGCAGAGGATGCTACCAGCCTTGGCTCTGAGAAGAATCCGCTACCTCCGTGGGGCTAAGTAAGTAGAAAGCCCCTTCCCTGCCTGTCCTGGGTCCCTGGCTTAGAGAGGCTGGGGCTGAAGGTGGAGGGAGCTGACGGACAGGCCCATCTGAGGATGACTGTGAGGCAGAACTGAAACTCTCCGGTCAGGTCTACCGCTGTGGGGGCTCAGGCCATTGCTGAGCTTTGGGGCCATCTGGTACCTTCTCCCAATGAGCCTGACCTTCCAACTGCTCACTCTTTCACCCTGGTGTCCTGGAATGAGGTGAGAGGAGCCTCATACCTGTCCCTGTGACGCACTTGGCCCAGGCTTTCTCGCCACAGAGCCCCATACACCTGTTTTCTCCGCAGGGTCCTCTCCTCCTGCCCCAGCCTGGCTCTGCTAGAGAAGACCCGGGACAGTCTAGTTAGGAGTTCTACCTGGCTGGCCATGTGTGCTATCTAATGGGCCTTCCTCTCTTGACATGGAGGGCTCTTTCTGAGATAGAATCTTATATATCCCAAACTGACCTCAAATTGGCCAGGTAGACCAGAATGACCTCAGACTCCTGATCCTCCTGCCTCCACCTGCCAAGTCCTGGGATTACAGTGGTGCTGGGGATGGAACCAGGCTTTCTGATTGCGAAGCAAGCAATCTACCGTTTGACCCACGTGCCCAGCCCATCTCAATATGCTTTGTGAGACCCAAGCTGATGGCTCTGCCCGCTGGCGGCTCCTCTTTCTCCCTTTTCCTGCTGCTGTCAAGATGTAGGCTGAGGATTAAGGGGCTGGACAGGTCAGAAGCTCCTTTGTACCTTCTCTTGGCAAAAGTCTTTTGAAGCCTGGGGCCAGCCACTAACACCTTTGTGTGAGCCCACATCCTGAGCCCAAGTAAAGCCTTAACCGCTCTAAACAGAGAGACAGAAGCCAGCATAGTAGGACACACCTGTCATCCCAGCACTGGAGAGGTAGAGGCAGAAGGATGGGGAACTCAAGGTCAGGCTAGGGATGTGTCTAGCTTTCGTGAATCCTTGGGTTCTATCCCCAGCATGGACAAACTAAGCTTCAAGGCACTTTCCTGTAATCCCAGCACTGTGTAGTAGAAGTAGGATCAGTTCAAGGTCATCCTCTTCTGCATAGTGAGTTCAAGGCCAGCTTCTGCTGTCTGAGACCCTCTGTCAACAGAGATCAAGGCCACCAGGGAACCGTGGCACACAGTTGACAGAGAGGTGCCTAAGCAGTACTGAGGGTGCTGGGTGGGATCAGCCCCCTCCTGAAGGTGCATTTACAGAAGCTGTGGTGCTGCTGCTGTGTAGCAGTAAGGGCCGGGAGAGGCTTCAAGGAAGTAGTGACCTGGTAGGGGATATGCTGAGCAGAACTTGTGAGCCAGTCATGGTCAGATCGCTCCCCGCAGCCGCAGCGGACTGTGATGAATGAGTGGGTGGAGGAGGAGCTGGGGAGTTTCCTTCTAGATGAACTTAAGAGCTTTCTCTCCCAGGGTGGGATGTAACTGGTTCTGAGCCCACACCCACAGGGAGAGCAGGCTTGCAGAGGCCCTGCTTCCTGCAGCGTGACACCAGCAATGGGCGATGGGCAGACCTCTGTGAAACTCCTGTGACCTAGGCGTGGGACAGGAAGCAAGTCACTGATAGTGTAGGACTGGGGACCTTCTAGAAAGGACAGGATGCTTGCTGCCTCTTTCCATGGCATCTTCTATTAGGTTTGAAAACCCTAGGAGAGGCGTACTGGGGCCCTACATTCAGAGCCTCCTCCCACTGCCCGGCTCCCAGCGGTACAAAGCCTCTCCCCTATTGGAGTCTGCCTTGGACTGTTGCCAGGAGAGTTGGGCCAGTAAGCATGACATCATGACTCCTGCCCTGCACCCAGCCTCTCCTCCTCTGCTCTCTGACTCCCCCAGGGACACCTCATCAGGCCCCTTTCCTGAGTACATCCCCACCCACTTACAACTAAATTCTGACATTTTGTGTTTCCCCAGCTTGAGCCCCTCCCTGCAGGCCAGACACCCAGACAATGGGAAACAAGCTAGGATCTTCTTAAAGGAACAGTGTCCCACCAGCTGTTGTACAGCTCTCCTCCCTGTCTGTTCTCAGTTCCAGTTCCAGCAGGTCCTAGCACTGGGGAGTGGAGTGAACAGTCTCACCCACATATTCTCTCCTGCACTGGTCCCCAGCACAGCACAGCTCCTCCAGGTCCTGTGTGACCCGTAAGCAGAACCAGCTGCATAGGCAGCCCGTTTTCTGCTCAGGTGTACATTCTGGCCCAGGCATATCTGGGCACACAGAACCCTAAGCTCTCCATAGACTCACAGGAGAGTCCCAGTCCCACCAAGATGCTTGGACCAGGAGAAGCCAGGCAAAGACCGCCTCTCTCTCTCTCTCTCTCTCTCTCTCTCTCTCTCTCTCTCTCTCTCTCTCCCTGCCCTTCAGCCCCTACCCCAGCCTCCCTGGTTGTCTCTTAGACTAAGATGGACTGCTGGCTTTGATGACGCTGGGCTTGTTTCCTGAGGAAAGACAGGGACATAGATTTAATGGTAGGTGGTTGCAAGAACTGAGCTGATCTCTGGGCATGCTCATGAAGGCCTAGGGCTGCTGAGCTTTGGGGAGATACAGCATCCTGCATCTTCACTGGCAGGACCCTGTCTCTGCATCCTGAGCCCAATACCTACTTCACACCTCAATGAGACAGGATAGCCAGTGCTCCCCTTAAGGTATTTGGTTGGGTTTTTCATTTTCCTTTTTGTTTTGGGTTGGTATTTTCCCAGTGCCCGACTGTTCTACAGTCTGGTGTTGAATGCCCATAGATCCACCTGCCTCTGCCTCCCATGTGCTAAAACAGGAAGGTGCTGACATTCAGGTCTAAAGAGTTATAGACCTCTGCACTCCTACAGGAGAAAGCCAACCGATCCATGTATGAGGCCTGTGGTCTGCTTCATGCTCTCCGTGTTCCCAGCCTCTGTTCCTCTATCCATCTGGCTGGTGACCAAAAACAAGTCACCTTCCTTCTGAGCCATCTTCTTTGCATGAGGAGACAGGGACCTGGGTTAGAAGCTGCTCTTGCCTCTGAGGTTAGCAGGCGAGCCAGATCCTCCAGCACATCTAGGCAGAGCTGAAATGGATGGCTGTACAGGCTGTGCGCCAAAAAGCTCTAGAGGGAGCTGGGCGAGGTGACACCTTTAATCCTGGTGCTAAGGAGGAAGAAGCAGGCAGATAGCTGTGAGTTCAAGGCACTCATGGTCTACATAGAAAGTTGTAGGACAGCCAGGGCTATATAAAGAGACCCTGTCTCCAAAACAAAAAGGGAAAAAGCTGTAGGGGATGAAGCAGCTAGACTGCTCAGCTGGTCCCAGGTAAAGAGGCTGGTCCCAAGAACCTGATGAACTGAGTTCAAGCCCCAGAACTCCTGTAAGAGTCCAGGGGGAGGGGGCTGGAGAGATAGCTCAGTGGTTAAGAGCATTGCCTGCTCTTCCAAAGGTCCTGAGTTCAATTCCCGGCAACCACATGGTGGCTCACAACCATCTGTAATGAGGTCTGGTGCCCTCTTCTGGCCTGCAGACATACACACAGACAGAATATTGTATATTAGTAAATAAATAAATAAATAAATATTAAAAAAAAAAGAGTCCAGGGGGAGAACTGATTTCTCAGAGTCCTGTGATCGCTGCATGTACACTGAGGCTCGTACCCCCACACACACTTAGGATATTTTGTGCAAGTAGGGTCTTACCATGAAACCCTGGCTGTCCTGGGTCAGGCTGTGTAGACCAGGCTGGCCTCAAATTCACCATCTTCCTCTGCCTCCAAGTAGTGAGATCAGAAGTGTGTGTACAACTGTGCCCAGCCATTAATAATCATTTTTTAGAAAGCGATGTGGGGGTGCAGTCCTCTCCCTGGTCTCATAGTCTGAGCTCTGGACTTGCATATAGGCCGCTTGTGTTCATAGATACAGCTTTCTAAAGCTGGAGTTGTTTCTTATTTTTCTTTTACTTTTTAAGTTTTTTTTAAATTATTAATTAGAGAAAGGGTCTTACTGTGTAACCCAGCCTGGTCTGGAACTTGTCATGTAGCCCAGACTGGCCTCAAACTCACATTCCTTTCTTTTATTCTTTTAGTATTTATTTTATTTTATGTGTATGGGTGTTTTTCTCACATATATGAGTGTGCCTGGTACCCGCAAAGGCCGGAAGAGGATGTCAGATCCCCTGGAATGGACATTACAAATAGTTGTGAGCCACCATCTGAATGCTAGCAATCAAGCTCAGGTCCTCTGGAAGAGCATCCAGTGCTCTTAACTACTGAGCCATCCCTCCAGCCCCTCCTTCTTTTACTTTCGAGACAGTATTTCATGTCCCTTTCTGACCTGGACTCACTGTAGAGTATATAACCAACTATGACTTGAACTCCTAACCTTCCTGTCACTGTGTCTTGAGTGCTAGAATGACAGGTAAGTGCCACTAGCCCAATATACTTGGTGTGTTTGTTTGTTTGAGACAAGATCTGTGTAGCCCATGCTTACTGCAGCTCTAGATCCCTCCTCAGCCTCCCAGCTGCTGAAATGATAGCCTGCCTATGCGTCCACACCCAGCTACCTTTCTCTTAGTCTTTTTTTTTTATTTGTTTAATTTTTTTTTCTTTGGGTTTTCAAGACAGGGTTTCCTTGTGTAGCCCTGGCTGTCCTGGAACTCTGTAGACCAGGCTGGCATCAAACTCAGAGATCCGCCTGCCTCTGCCTCCCGAATACTGGAATTAAAGCCATGTGCCATCACTGCCCGGCTATTTTTTTTTTTTTTGAGACAGGACTTTGTGTATGCTAGGCAAGCTCTCCACCAACAGAAGTACATCTCCAGCCCCTAGTTTGTTTCAGTTTTCTAAAAGCAAAAGCCAAAGATAAATACCTATATGTGGGGACTAGAGAGATGGCTTCAGGGTCAAGAATACTTGCTAGTTTTGCAAAGCTCCCAAGTATATATTCTAGCGGGTATCTCGTGTCCTCTGGCCTCCTCAGGCACCACACACACAGGATGAACATACAGACAAGCAGGCATACACCATGAGTAAAGCTGTGCAGAGAGAGTAGGTGTGGCCATCTCAGCCCCGCCCCTCTCCACCCAGGTGCTGTGAGTGTAGCACCTCCCTTTCACACCAGTACTACGAGAAGGATGGACAGCTCTTCTGCAAGAAGGACTACTGGGCCCGCTATGGCGAGTCCTGCCATGGGTGCTCTGAACACATCACCAAAGGACTGGTCATGGTGAGCCACCTTCTCCTACTTGCCCCACCTCTTGTGGTGAGCCTGCACTCTCTCCCTGCCACCGTCCCCTGAAGAAAGAAGCCCATTTCTTCGCCTGTTCAGATCCTTCAGTCCTCTGTCTGTCCAGGCTGCCCTGCTTCTCCCTTGAATAGAGAATGGTGGTCGGGAAGGAGACTGCAGGTACCACTAAGCTGTGTTGTGTCCCCCCACCTACAGGTGGCTGGGGAGCTGAAATACCACCCTGAGTGCTTCATCTGCCTCACCTGCGGAACCTTCATCGGCGATGGGGACACCTACACACTGGTGGAGCACTCGAAGCTGTACTGGTGAGTACTGTGGGCCTCTTCAAACCTAGGTGCCTGCACCTGTCATCAAGGCTGCCCTACTCAGGCTTTTATTTCCACATGGGAAAATAGGAGAGGGCAATTGCTGTAGCTCCCTGCTACCTTGTAGACATGGCAAAAATTGTAGTGCCTGTCACCCCAGCTTTTCAGAAGGCTAATGCAAGAGGATTGTAAGTTCTAGGCCAGTCTGGGCAACTTAGTGAGACCCAGTCTCAAGAAGTAAAAAGAGAACTGAGGGTGCATCTCACTAGTAGAGCACATGCCTAGAATCCCCAGTGAGGAGCTGGGGTGTGGCTCAGTGGTAGAGCCCCTGCCTAGAATTATCCAGTGAGGGGCTGGGATGTGGCTCAGTGGTAGAGCCCCTGCCTAGAGTCCCCCAGTGAGAGGGGCTGGGGTGTGGTTCAGTGGTAGAGCCCCTGCCTAGAATCCCCCAGTGAGGGGCTGGGGTGTGGCTCAGTGGTAGAGCACCTGCCTAGAATCCCCCAGTGAGGGGCTGGGGTGTGGCTCAGTGGTAGAGCACCTGCCTAGAATTACCCCATTGAAGGCTTCCATGTCATATGTAAGGCTCTAGGTTCAGTTCTCAGTATTATTAAAAAAGAAAGAAAATGACAAAAGCCTGAATGCCCCCAACACCAGCCCCCTTCTCTCTGCCTTTGCAGTAGGGTTCTGGCTTTAGCCACAGAGCTGGCACAGAGCCTACCAGCTACAGATACTATTACCAGCAGGTCTGTTCCTGCTCCAGACACCAGCTGCACACTACCCCCCAGGGCCCTCACACACTTAGAGCAATTGGCTTCCAATCCAGTGACCCCAAGTTTGATAATTTGCTAAATGATGCACAGAACTCCAAAGGGTGCTGTGCTTTGGGTCACAGTTGCATTACAAAGGACACAGCCCAGGAGCCACCAAGTGAGGACACCTTCCATCTCTCCCCCAGCCCATCTTACGTTTACTAACCAGGATGCCACACTGAGGTCCAGCATTTCATTGAGGTTTCCTTATAAGTAATCTGGCCACATGATTAAACTCTGTCTCTAGCCTGCTCCTGGGACCCAGGCTGGCTAGAAGCCCCAAGCCTTCAGTCATGGTCCGTCTTTGTGGGACCAGCCCTGATCTGACTCATCTCATTTGCATAGACTCGAGCATCCTCCAAGGGGCTCATAAATAACAAAGATCCCCCTGTTCCAAGGACTTAGAGTCTTTCTCCCCAGAGCCAGGACAAAATAACAGGCAAATTCTCTCTTATGAAACACCAACAAGGCTGGATTTGAGAACAACAGGACCTGATCCCAAATGGGTTTTTAATGACTTCCTCCCAAACGAGATGTATCCCCAAGGGCCTCGCCTTATCTTGGCCATCTGACAACATCACAGAATAGACAAGCCAGAATGGGGCCAGCGAGATGGCTCAGTGTGTAAAGGTGCTTGCTGCCAAGCCTAATGACCAAAGTGGTGGAAGGAGCCAGGCGGTGGTGGCGCACGCCTTTAATCCCAGCACTCGGGAGGCAGAGGCAGGCGGATCTCTGTGAGTTCGAGGCCAGCCTGGTCTACCAAGGGAGTTCCAGGACAGGCTCCAAAGCTACAGAGAAACCCTGTCTCGAAAAACCAAAAAAAAAAAAAAAAAAAAAAAAAAGTGGTGGAAGGAGAGAGCTGATTCCTCTAAATTGTCCTTTAAACTACCCCCATATATATACACACACACAGTTTGGTGCACATATACTTGACCAAACACGTGCATAAATAAATGTAATTTTGAAACAAATAATTTTTTTTTTACCACAATAACTGAGACCCAGATTTGGGAGGGCTGAGACAACTGGTCACCCAGTCCTGCCCTGAGTGCCATCACTTTGCTGGGGGAGGAGTATGGGAGGAGGGAGAAGCCTGCTGCAGAGAAGCATGACTGACTTCTCCCTGATACTCTTCTTCCCCTCCTCTTTGCATCCGCACTACCGACGGCCTTCCTTCATAGTGGGCGCTGCTACTACCAGACTGTGATAACTCCAGTCATTGAACAGATCCTGCCAGACTCACCCGGCTCCCACCTGCCCCACACAGTCACCCTAGTGTCCATCCCAGCCTCTGCTCATGGCAAGCGAGGCCTGTCCGTCTCCATCGACCCCCCTCATGGCCCACCAGGCTGTGGCACGGAGCATTCGCACACTGTTCGAGTCCAAGGGTGAGTGGGCTGCCACGCTGGATGGGCTCTGGTTGTATTAGTTAGCGTTTTGTTGATATAACAAAATACTCAACATAAACAACCTAAATGGGGAAAGATTGATCTTAGCTCACAGTTCCAGAGGGTTCAGTCCATAGTCATTGAGTAAGTTTGTTCTGGCCTAAAATGCCCAGGTACTAGAAGCATGAGGAATTGAGATAAGTCAATTTACAAAAACCAGGGCTATTAAATGGCTCATCAGGGAAAGATGCTTGCCATCAAGCTTGACAGCTTGAGTTCCATTCCCAGCTCCCACAGGGTGGAGGAAAGAACCAGCTTCTGTAAGCTGTCCTAATTTACACACACACACACACACACACACACACACACACACACGGCATGCTCATATGCATAAACACACACAACATACTCATACACATAAACACACACAAGACATGCTTATACACTCAAACATACACACACGAGACATGCTTATACACTCAAACATACACACAAGATATGCTCATACACAAACATATACACACACAAGACATGCTTATAGACATAAATATACTTATAAGACATGTTCGTACACGTAAACATACACACACATACAAGATGTGCTCATATACATAAACATATACACACACAAGACATGCTCATACACATAAACATACACACTAAAGAAATGAATATAAAAAATAATTTTAAGTCAAACAAATGGCTGTACTTATAATCCTGGAGTTAAGGAGTTGTCCTCTTGGATCTGTGAGCAACTAATGAAACTCATTGGGCCACCACCCCCCCCCCCAAAAAAAGGAAAGACATGAAAGAAGGGGGACTAATTGCAAAGACTCAGAGGATCAGAAGTGGAGGGAAACAGTGATGGAGGGGAGTGATCAAAATGCATTATATGACACATGAAGGTGTCACAGTGAAGCCCACCATTAAGCATAGTTAATATCTGCTAATAAAAAGATGAGTCTGGGGCTGGAGAGATGGCTCAGTGGTTAAGAACACTGGTTCCTCTTGCAGAGAACCAATCCCAGCACCCACATGGCGGCTCACAGCCATCTATAACTCCAGGTCCAGAGGATTCTATACCCTTGTGTGTGGCCACCTAGATGTGATTTTCACCAAGGTGGAATCATTTCCCTCCCCACCCCATTTCTGGTCATCTTGGCTTTTGGTTTCCTATTGGGACTAAAGGGCACCAGTGGGAGGGAAACCAGTCTAACCACTGGTTTATCCCCAGAGTGGACCCCGGCTGCATGAGCCCAGATGTGAAGAATTCCATCCACGTTGGAGACCGGATCTTGGAAATCAATGGCACGCCCATCCGGAATGTGCCGCTGGATGAGGTAGGACCACAGGGATCCAAGGCTGGGGCAGGGTGGAGTGATGGAAGCAGAGCTTTCACACCTGCTCTCCACCGCCACCTCAGAACACTCACCTGGACACTCCCCTGTCCCCAGATCGACTTGCTGATCCAGGAGACCAGCCGTCTGCTCCAGCTGACCCTTGAGCATGACCCCCATGATTCTCTGGGCCACGGGCCAGGGTCGGAACCCAGCCCCCTGGGCTCCCCAGTGCACGCTCCCAGTGGACAGGCAGGCAGCTCTGCCCGGCAGAAACCTGTCTTGTAAGTCAACCTGCTCCTTTGCTTCTGTTCTTGGGCTGTTTCATCTTTTCCGCCCCACCGTCATTGTGGTACGGGGATTCGGGGATTCGAGAAGATGTGAGGATATAAAAGAAGAACCGGTGGACAGCGCTCCCACTGGGAGTTAGAGACTGTCCCAGGCTGACAGCGCCCCCTGCTGGGAGTTAGAGACTGTCCCAGGCAGACAGCGCCCCCTCTCCTCTGGGAGTTAGAGACTGTCCCAGGCAGACAGC
>NC_022010.1:22939962-22945680 GCF_000317375.1 Microtus ochrogaster
CCCCCTCTCCTCTGGGAGTTAGAGACTGTCCCAGGCAGACAGCGCCCCCTCTCCTCTGGGAGTTAGACTGTCCCAGGCAGACCCATATCTTTTTTCACTTTAATTATTTTGCATTGATTTATTCATTAACTTTGTGGGGGGAGGGGTGCACTGAGATGGGGGTGAGAATGCCACAGCACCTGTGTAGAGGTCAGAGGGCATCTTATAGAAGTCAGTTCTCTGCTCCTGCCTTGTGTTCAGGGAATCAAACTCAGGTTGTCAAGCTTGATGTGGCTTGTATCCACATCGTTTCCTGTATCCACTGAACCATCTTGCAGGCCTTCTCTCTAAATTTAAAGTGCTTAAAAGGCAAGGCAGTTTTTGGCACTACTTTTCAGTAGGCAGATTAACAGAGCAGGCAGGAATCAGTGAGGAGCAAGTGTAGATAAAACATATTTTAAGGCTGGGCTATAGGTCAGTAGTCAGAATGCTCACCTAGCATACACAGAGCTGTGGGTTCCATCCCCAGCACCATGTAAACCAGGCATGGTGGCACATCCCTGTAATCCCAGCTCTCAGGAGGTAATAACAGGAAGATCAGAAGTTCAAGGTCACCCTTGGCTTCCTAGTGAGTTGGAGGCCAGCTTAGATTACATGAGACCCTATTTATTAAAAATAAATTAGAAAAAAAAAGCATTTTTATCACTTTGATGGGCCAATTCTTTTTTTTTTTTTTTTTTTTTTGGCTTTGGAGCCTGTCCTGGAACTAACTCTGTAGACCAGGCTGGTCTCGAACTCACAGAGATCCCCCTGCCTCTGTCTCCCGAGTGCTGGGATTAAAGGCGTGCGCCACCACCGCCCAGCTGATGTGCCAATTCTTAAATTTAAAAAAAAAATAGTTGCATTAATACAAATAGAATTAGGCCAGGCGGTGGTGGCACATGACTTTAGCCCCAGTGCTTGGGAGGCAGAGGCAGGCGCATCTCTTTGAGTTTGAGGCCAGCCTGGTCTACAGAGTGAGTTCCAGGAAAGCCAGGGCTGTTACCCAGAGAAGCCCTGTCTTGAAAAACTAAAAAAGAGAAGAAAAGGGAAAAATGTGTGTATGTATATATATATATATATATATATATATGTGTGTGTGTGTGTATATGTATATGTATATGTATATGTATGTATATATTTGTAGCAATATAAATAGAATTAGTACAAATTCCATTCATATGGTTGGCTTGGTAGCAATATACGTCCCATTCCATCATTATAAATACTTTATTGTTCACATTTATCAGCTTCTCCTGCATTTTTGCCATTCTTTCTAGGAATTCAAAAATGGTGCTGGGTAGGTGGCTCCATGGGTAGAAGCACTTGCTGTGCAAGCACGAGGACCCAGTTCAGATCCCAGCAGCACCATGTGAAAAGTCACACACCTGTAACCCCAGACCCCATCTCAAAAGTATGGGAGAAGGCTGGAGAGGTTGATCAGCAACTAAGAGCTAAGAGTATGCCTGGCGGTAGTGGTACACACCTTCGATCCCAGCACTCAGGAGGCAGAGGCAGGCGGATCTCTGAGTTCCAGGCCAGCCTGGCCTACACAGTGAGACCGTGTCTTGTGGGGGAATAAGAACGTGTACATTCACTTTGGGTCGCTCACTTCTACCATTTCTAAAGGATCTGATGTCCTTTCCTGGCCTCCACAAGTGTGGTGCTCACATGCACAAATTACACATAGATAAAGTTGCATAGGACAATTAAACATAATAAATCTAAAAAATAGTAAGGTTGGGGCTGGAGAGATGGCTCAGAGGTTAAGGCACTGGCTTTTCCAGAGGTCCTGAGTTCAATTCCCAGCAACCACATGGTGGCTCACAGCCATCTCTAATGAGATCTGGTGCCCTCTTCTGGTGTGCAGGCATACATGGAGGCAGAATGTTGATTCATAATAAATCTTTAAAATAAATAAGTAGTAAGGTGGACAGTGAGTAAGGAAAATACCTATCATCAACATATGGCCTCCACATGTTCATACACAAATATGCATGCACACTCACATGAAGGCATACATACAACACACAAACTGCAGTGTTTTACAATGGTTTTTAGTTTATGTGTTTGATTCCTACGCAGCCCAGGCTGGCTTTGAACTTGTGATCTTCCTGCCTCCACCTCTGAAGTACTGGCAATTGCAAGTATGTTTGACCATAGCCAGCTGGTTTTTAGTTTCTTCATTTAGTGCCTTAATGAGGAAGGCTCATTCAAAGCTTTGGAGAAAATAGGATGCAGACTAGCATCTTAACTTCATGGAGCAGCTAGTGATTGGCTTGGGGTAATGGGAGTGTTGGTGATAGGGCATTGGCTATGCCAGGAGACTTTGGACCTTTTTCCATGCCTTGAGGTCTCCTCTGAAGGGTTGTTGCCACACAATGGTGTGTTTTATAAAGATTACTGTGGTCCAAGATAAGGACAGAATTTGATGTGGGATGTCCAGGTCAGAGTTGGCTAATGGTCTCCAGCAGTGATCCGGGCAGCAGGTGTCATGAGTCCTCTATCCTTGAACCTGAAGAGGCAGGAAGAGAGGGACACAGAAAAGGAATCAGAGGCAGCCTGCTACTTACCCCACTTATGCTGAATCCTCCCCAGGACTTTTGGAAAAGCCTTTTGAGGGGCAGCCCTCTTTCTAAGAGGATGTACTGTCGAAGGCATGTACTCCTTCATCTCTGTTTGTCTAGAGCTCAGGCCATAGGAGGGGATACCTGTGTACATGCAGTGTAATGGGCATCCCAGGCAGGGATGAGACCGGGCCACCAAGCAGAGGAGGCCATGGTAGGCTGTACCACCTACTCCCAGGATGGGGGTTGTGAGCATCGACTGGTTCATATGGTACTTATTGCGAGGAGTCAAGGGCAGTGTCTGAGCTGGGTGCCACCTCCCCATGGCACTGGGACCCCGTGTGCCTTTCCCAGGAGGAGCTGCAGTATTGACACGTCCCCGAGTGCCAGCTCACCGGCCTCCCAGCGCAAGGACCTGGGTCGCTCCGAATCCCTCCGAGTGGTCTGCCGACCACATCGCATCTTCCGGCCATCTGACCTCATCCATGGGGAGGTGTTGGGCAAGGGCTGTTTCGGCCAGGCCATCAAGGTATGCAAATGGAGAGGGTCAGGCTGGGTGACACCTGACCACCTCTTCCCTCACACTGCCCCCTGGGAATCCAACACATCTAGATTCTGTGTTCTCTGCGCAGTGTTATTCCCTCCTATTCCTGGATCTCCCTGAGCTAAGAGGAGGGAAGGGGTTTAAGTGCATAGACTCAGAACTTTGTCTCACGTAACTCAGCCTGGTCTTAAACTCACTAAGTGATTGAGGATGGCCTTGAACTCCTCTTCCACCCCCAAGTACTGGGGTCACACATGCTAGTGATGCTAAATTTTCATATCAGGACAAGGTCTCTCTAAGTTTCCCATACTAACCTCAAATTCACTAGATATCCCAGACTGGCCTTGGACATGAGATCCTCCTGCCTCAGCCTCCCAGGTGGCTGGGGTTATAGGCATGTGTCACTATGTCCCACTTGGTCTTGATTTTTGTGCTTCATATCCCCAACATAGGTCACACACCGAGAAACAGGCGAGGTGATGGTGATGAAGGAACTTATCCGGTTTGATGAGGAGACCCAGAGGACATTCCTCAAGGAGGTCAGTGGAGAGGGAGTGTCACTCCCCTCCCCAGTGAGAAGGGGTGGCAGAGGGTTCCTGGAGGATGAGTCACACACACACCTGTTGAAAGACATGAGAGGGTTCAGGCCCCACTGGGGACAGGGTAGCTTGAGCAAAGACATCGCTCCATGAGTTGTGGGCATTAGCTCAGGTAGTAGAGTGCTTGCCTTGAAAGCATGAGGTCCTGGGTTCAATCCCCAGCACCACATCTACCATGCATGAACTACACATCTGTAATCCCAGCACTTGGGAGATGGAGGCAAGAAGATCAGAGTTGAACGTACTCCTTGGCTACATAGAGAATTCAGCCTGGGCTATGCAAGACGTTGACTCAAAACAGACAATGTCAAAAGTCAGAACAGCCATGTGCTGGGAGTGCAGGTTGGTGGATGCTTGCTTACCATGCGTGAAGCCCTGGCTTCTAATGCAAAAATTGACCTTGGTGGTACAAGCCTGTCAGCCCAACACATAGGAGATGATGGTGTGAGCATCAGGAGTTCAGGGACCTTCATGGCTACAAAGCTAGTTCAAGACCAGTTTGAGCTATGAGAGACACTTAAAAAACAGAAGACAGCCGGACTGTGGTGGCGCACACCTTTAATTGCAGCACTTGGGAAGCAGAGGCAGGAGGGCAGGAGAATCCCTGTGAGTTCAAGGCCAGTCTGGTCTGCAGATCTAGTTCCAAGACAGCCAAGGCTACACAGAGAAACCCTGTCTCAAAACCACCCTCATAAAAAAGAAGACATAGTGGCTTACCAGGTGAGAAGAGACTGAGTGTGTGCCCTGCTGTGTAGGTGGGATAGAGCAAGGGGAAGGAGATCCAGGCTCAGCCTATGTGTCCCCTTCCAGGTGAAGGTCATGCGGTGCTTGGAGCACCCTAATGTGCTCAAGTTCATTGGTGTGCTGTACAAGGACAAGCGGCTGAACTTCATCACAGAGTACATCAAGGGCGGCACCCTGCGGGGCATCATCAAAAGCATGGTGAGCAGGACTGGGGCCTGGGGATGTGGCTTAGTTGGTGGAATTCTGTCCTAGAATGCATGAGGCTTCGGGTTCCATCCCCAGCACTGCATAAACCCGGTGTAATGGCACCCTCCTTTATCCCAGCACTAGGGAAATAGACAGATGGGCCTTAATGAATTCAAGGCCAGTCTGGTCTACATAGCAAGTTCCGTGCCAGCCTTTCTAAATACACATAAACACCAAAACCAAAACAGGAGTTGAAGGATGAGGAGGTCAGGATTGCACTATCCCCTTGCAGGGCCATGACCCCCCAATAACCTAAGAACTCTCCATTAGCTCTGCCTCTGAAAAGTGACATCGCTTCCTACTAGTGCCATGCTGGGGACTGATCCTTGAATACATGGGTCTCGGGGGGACACTCCAGATCCTAACCATGGCAGAACCAGAGCCCCATTCTCCCCAGCAGCTGGTGCTGAGAGTGCAGGTGGCTTGTTGGACCTTCAGCTTTGACTCTGAACGTTGGTTCAGCTTGGTTTTCAAACTTGAAATGGGGACAGGGGAAATGGCTCAGTGGGCAAGGTGTTTGCTTCCCAAACAAGAGGACCTAAGTTCCACCCCAAAGACACATGTAAAATCCCTGCATGGTGGCATACACTGTAAGCCCATCACTAGAGGTAGGCTCTCTGGGGATCACTGCCCAGGCAGCCTATGCAGATCCATGAGCTCTGCCTTCAGTGAGACGTTCTCTCAAAAGCTAAGGCCAACAAGATGACTTAGAGACTGAAGGTGCCTGCTGCCGAGCCTGATGCGCAGAGATAAATCTCCAGAACCCACATGGTGGGAGGAGAGAGCAACTCCTGCACATTGTCCTCTGTCTCACATGTGCAGATGCGCATGCACACCCCACAGATATGCACACACATAAATAAGTGTAGCAAATAAAAATGTTTGATTGTAGAAGGAAATTAAGGAAGAAACCTGACATTAACCCCCCACATGTGTACACACACACACAAACATGGATCTACACATACCACACACTCAAAATGCAAACATACAGCACACA
>NC_022010.1:22946087-22947881 GCF_000317375.1 Microtus ochrogaster
ATGGATATACACATACCACACATAAAACATGGATATATACATATCACACACAAAAATTAAGCAAAAATGAATAAATTATATTTTAAAATAGAGTATTCAGGAAGTTAAATAAGTAACTACACTGTTTCCCATAACAGATTCTTGGGGCATGGTTTATACTATCTGCCCTGGAGGTGCATAAATCAACACCCAGCAAACACTTGGGAGAGACAGCCACACAGGTTATTGCTCAGAATAGCTAGTTTCAGAACATGGCAGAACCTTTAGTGTGTAAAATCAGTTCTGTTGAGAAAAGATACCTGTAAGGCCTATAACCCTAGCCCCGAGGCTGTTGCAGGAAAATGTCAGTTCAAGGCCAGCCTGGGCTACATAGGACATCCTGTCTCAAAAAGCTGAACAAGGGCCTATGAGATAGCTCAGCAGATAAAGGTGCTGTCCCCAGTCTAATGACATGAGTGGGATCCCTGAGACCCAAATGGTGGAAGGAGAGAATAGAGTCCCCAGGTTGTCCTCTGACAGACAAGCAAAGAGGACGATGCCTTGGAGCCATGCATGCACAGCACTTGGAAGATGATTAGTAGGCAGCTGTGGGTACAGAGCCTTGGGAGCCTGCAGACTCTACCACATTTGTGCCTGTGGCTCCCCTGGGCTCCATCCCAGCCATTCTTTCCTGTCCCCAGGACAGCCAGTACCCATGGAGTCAGAGGGTCAGCTTTGCCAAGGACATTGCGTCAGGGATGGTAAGTGACCAACCACTCACTCAAGTGGCCCAGTCTGCTATGAGGAGTGTGCGAGCAGAACCCATGGGGAAGCTCTGAGGTGGCAGCAGTGATGTAGGGGACTACCTACAATCCCCTAGTGGAGCACAGGGTACAGCTCAGCAGCAGAGCAGAGGTCTAGAGTCCATTGGCTGCTGGGACTGTGGTGGGAGGCAGGGAACTTGCAGAGGGTCAGGGCTGAGCTGGGGAGTCTGTTGGCCAAACGTCTGCTGACGACCTTGTTCCTGTTCCCTCAGGCCTACCTCCACTCTATGAACATCATTCACCGAGACCTCAACTCCCACAACTGTCTGGTCCGTGAGGTGAGCATTGCTGGGCAACTGGGTGAGCTGGAGAAAGAAGGAGCCTGAGCCGCTCCTCTCAGGGCTTCACGGAGATGGAGGTTAGGTGAACAGCACAAGAACAAGAGGCAGGCGGATCTGAGTTGCAGTCCTGGCTCTGCCATTTCTAGCATGGCACTGGCCCTCAGACCTACCAGCAGTGCAAGGTTTCAACAGATCAGTGAAGGGAAGACTGATTTGAAATGTAAAGCCCCAGCTTTCTCTGCAGCATTTATAGAAGCCACCTATAGTAGATGTAGCACAGGCTACCCAGGCAGCACCAACAGCTTCGGGAAGAGGAGGCTTGGCAGGGACATTTCAGCAGAGGCAAAAGATAGAGGTAGTCAGCCCCAGATTATACGTTGGTGTCTAAAGGGTTCCCAGGTATTATACAGAACATAGAGTATCGGGCCAAACTGGAGAGCAGGTGCCTAAAGTCCTAATCCTGTAATAAAATAACCACAATCAGCATGTGAACTGAGGAAGGCTAAGGTAGGATGTTCAAGTTCTGTGTGAGGTACAGAGCCATGTCAGGGTCAGCCTGAAAAACTTAGCAAGACCCTGTCTCAAGTTTAAAAGTGGAAAAACAAAATCCTGGAAACACAGGTGGATAAAGCATACACCTGGAATCCGCCAGTGAGGGGCTGGGGTGTGGCTCAGTGATAGAGCCCCTGCCTAGAATCCCCCAGTGAGGG
>NC_022010.1:22947981-22949019 GCF_000317375.1 Microtus ochrogaster
CTCAGTGGTAGAGCCCCTGCCTAGAATCCCCCAGTGAGGGGCTGGGGTGTGGCTCAGTGGTAGAGCACCTGCCTAGAATCCCCCAGTGAGGGACTGGGGTGTGGCTCAGTGATAGAGCCCCTGCCTAGAATCCCCCAGTGATGTCCAGCTGCCATGACTGAGCAATAGAGCACTTGCCTAGCATGTGCAAGGACCTGGCTTCAACTTCCAATACCACACATACACAAAAAGAACATTTCCAAAGGCCTTCTAACCAGTCAATACAGAGCTATGATCCAAACAAAACTAGGACTGATTCCGGTGTTTTAGGTTCAAGGATTCTCTAGGCCCTTTCAGCCTGCCCAGGACCCTGCCAGAGGACAATATGAATTGCTGGGACTGTCCAGCAAGATAGAAAACTCCAGGTTGTGAGACACCCTGAGGGTCAACCTCAAAAACTGGGCATTGGTGCCATGAAAGTGAGCTGGACAAGTCCTCATGGATCCTGCTTGGTCTTGCTGTCTAAATTGTTGATGACCTGCATCCAGTTTACAGCCTCAGGGTCAACTACTCTATGTGAACAGTAGGAAACAGTCTAGAAAGGGAGAGAAGGCAGGACACAGAGGACCAGGCTTACCCCAAAGGAAGGCCCCTCAGCTGTTCATCTAGTGGCACAGGACAGTCACCTGAAAGCTTCAAGGACAGCAGGTGGGAAGGGACTGAGCACACATTCCACACCCACTCTGATGTGACCTTGGGTGAATAGTGTCTGCTGGGACTCCATCACCTATGGTAAGATGCTAGTTGGTAGGTTGGTCAAGGGATTTTGATTTTCTTAGTTCTAGAGATAGAATCTAGGACGTTGAGCCCCTCAATGGGGCGGGGGGGGGGATTCTAAGCAAGGACTCTACTACTGAGCTATTCTCTATTCCTTTACTGGGGGATTCTAGGCAGGGGCTCTACCACTGAGCCACACCCCAGCCCCTCACTGGGGGATTCTAAGCAGGGGCTCTACCACTGAGCCACACCCCAGCCCCTCACTGGGGGATTCTAGGCAGG
>NC_022010.1:22949127-22955801 GCF_000317375.1 Microtus ochrogaster
TGAGCCACACCCCAGCCCCTCACTGGGGGATTCTAGGCAGGGGCTCTACCACTGAGCCACACCCCAGCTCCTCACTGGGGGATTCTAGGCAGGGGCTCTACCACTGAGCCACACCCCAGCTCCTCACTGGGGGATTCTAGGCAGGAGCTCTACCACTGAGCCACACCCAGACCCTCATTGGGGGATTCTAGACAGGGGTTCTAGTTGAACCACACCTCTCATTCTTCACTGGAAACTAAAAATTTCAGGTAGCTCTCTTCGCCAAGAGCTGGGAGTATTGGAACAGAGGGAGGTCCCTTCCTCACACAGGTCCCTGGGTGTCTGGGGTGTATTCTTTTGTCATATCTGGGATGACAGGGGAAGGGTCCCAGGTAGAAGCAGACAGTGTGAGGACCAGGTCTTATAAAATTTCCAGAACAAGAACGTGGTGGTGGCCGACTTTGGGCTGGCTCGACTCATGGTGGATGAGAAGACTCAGTCTGAAGACTTGCGCAGCCTCAAGAAGCCAGACCGCAAGAAGCGTTACACAGTGGTGGGCAATCCCTACTGGATGGCACCAGAGATGATCAATGGTGAGTGTTTGCTCTAGGAGTCCCAGGAGGGGCAGCAGCTACCCCACACCCTGGCTCCTCCACCCCTTGACCTTCCCTGGGTTCCATACTTCTTCTATTGCTTTCCTCTGACTGGACCTTGGCCACCTCCCTCCAGCCCCCACCTCATCTTTCCTCATCTCCCTCTTTTGTTTAGTTTTGGGTGGGTGTTTGGTTTGGTTTTCACAGTGTCTGGCTCAAATTGTCAGGTCTAGCAGGCCTTTTTTCTTTCTTTTTTTTATTTTTTTGAGGCAAGGCTCACTCTGTAGCCCTGATTATCCTGGAATTCACGCACCATAACACCTGACCTTTTTTTTTTTTTTTTTTTGAAAGACCGAGTCTCCTTTAACACAGATTAGCCTCAAGCCTACTTTGTATCCGAGGATGACCTTGCACTCCTAATCCTCCTGCCTCTTCCTCCAGGGTTGGGATTACAGGAATGAGCCACCGTGTTCAGTTTGTGGGGTGCTGGGTAGAATCCAGGGCCTCGTATATGTTAGATAAGCACTCTGCCCAAAGTGCTGGGATTTTAAGTGAGCACTATATGCTTGTCTGGCTTTCCTTTCTTTCTGTTTGTTGTTATTTTGGGTTTTAGTACTGGGGTTGTTGTTGGGTTGTCGTTTTGTTTTGTATTGTATTGTATTGTTTTTTTTTTTAAATATTTTTATGGTTTATTTAACTTTATTTTATGTGCATTGGTATGAAAGTGTCAGATCCCCTGCAACTGGATCTTCAGACAGTTGTGAGCTGCCATGTGGGTGCTGGGAATTGAACCCGGGTCCCTTGGAAGAGCAGTCAGTGCTCTTAACCACTGAGCCATCTCTCCAGCCCGTATTGTATTGTTTTGAGACAGGCCCCATCTATTATATAACCCTGGCTGATCTAGTACTCACAATGTAGACCAGACTGGCCTTGAATTCACAGAGGTCGACCTGCCTTTGCCTCCTGATTGCTTCAATTAAAGGGGTGCGCCACCATTCCCCTCCAGGCTTTGTCATTTTGGTTTTTTTTTTTAAGGTGTTTGTGGGGTTGGTGGTGGGGCTCAGGTGATAGAGTGCTTGTCTAGCATGCAAGAGGCCCTGGGTTCCATCCCCAGCACCGCATAAACCAGGTGTCACCACATATCTATAATCCTAGCACCTGAGTGATGGAAGCAGAAAGATTGCTGTGAGTTCAAGGCCATTTTGGGCTGCATAGTGAGTTTCAGGCTAGCCTGGGCTAGAGTGAGGGCCTATCTCAAAACCCCAAGAAAACTGGCATATGTTGGTGAACATCTTTGATCCACTTGGGAGGCAAAAGCAGGTGGATCTCTGAGTTTAAACCCAACCTTCTTGATCTTGGGGAGTTTCAGGCCATCGAGGGCTACCTAGTGAGAAGACCCTGTCTAAAAACAAAGTGCTGGGCAGTGGTGGTGCACGTCATTAATCCCAGCACTTGGGAGGCAAAGGCCTATGGATCTTTGTGGGTTCAAGACCAGCCTGGTCTACAGATTGAGCTCCAGGACTGCTAAGGATGGCTATACAAAGAAACCCTGTCTCTAAAAACAAAATAAAATAAAACATGAAAACAAACCAAACAGGCTGTGGTGGCTCAGTGGTTAAGAGCACTGGTTGCTGTGCAGAGGACCCAGGTTCAGTTGCCAGCACCTGAAGTTCCAAGGGGATCTCATGATGTCTGAACTCCACAAACACCAGGCACGTGTGTGGCACACATACACACATGTAGGCAAAACATTTATACACATAAAAATAAATCTAAAAAAAGAAAAAAGAAAAGCAAACAGGTGTTTTAAATAGTATTTAGGCCCCAGGTAGAACCAGCAATGTCTTGTCCCAAGACACTAACTTCCACACACCCTTAAACACCTCTTTCCCTAATTTCTTTCTCAATGCCTCTGATGCTAAGCCCATGCTCTGTAACCCACTCCACTCCAAGACCCTTTCCCCAGTGAAGTAACATCCATATCTTTATATATGACCAGATGGCAGCCAGGCAGAGTTAAAACTGCTTCACCATTCCAAGATCTCAGCATTATATCAGACCCTGTAGAGCTAGGGGTGCCCTTGGTTTTCTTTTGGTTTGGGTTTGATTTTTGTTTTGTTTTGAGACAGGGTCTCCTACATAGCTCAGGTTGGCCTCAGACCATGTACCACCATGCCATGTTTATGCCTTGCTAGAGATGGAACCCAGGGCTTCATGCATGCCACTGAAGCAGTCTGCCAATTGAGCCACATCTCTGGAGCTTTGGTACTCTTAGAACTCAGTAGAGTGTGGTTTTCCTGCCTGTCTATTACCATTTCTTGTCCTACATCCCTTGCTGACACTTGGTCTCTGTTCAGGCCATAGGTATGACGAGAAGGTGGACGTGTTTTCCTTTGGCATTGTCCTATGTGAGGTAGGTCACGTGAGCAGCCATGGTTTCCAGACCCACTGTTCCTCTCCACTCTTCAATCCTCCCACCCTCCAGCTAGATGTCCACAGGGGCCTCTGACCCAGGGAATATGGGTCCCCAAAGCCAGACCATGGCAACAGTGGGGTATGGTGTGTCACTGACCATTCCTAGTGAACTGTCCTTAGAGCATTTGACAGGCTCCCAGAATCTCCAGGCTCAGGGACCCCCATTAACCGGGGCCTTTGTGCTGGACAGATTATTGGGCGTGTGAATGCAGACCCCGATTATCTGCCCCGGACTATGGACTTTGGCCTCAATGTGCGGGGTTTCTTGGACCGCTACTGTCCACCAAATTGTCCTCCAAGTTTCTTCCCCATCACTGTGCGCTGCTGTGACCTGGATCCTGAGAAAAGGTGAGCGTTGGAGGGGTAGATATCAGCCTTAAGCACCTTGGGGTGGGTGTGTCTTCAGGAGAGTCTACTCACCAGCCACTGGTCTCACCTGTCACCCAGGCCCTCTTTTGTTAAGCTGGAACAATGGCTGGAAACGCTTCGCATGCACTTGGCTGGTCACCTGCCACTGGGCCCACAGCTGGAACAACTGGAGCGGGGCTTCTGGGAGACCTACCGGAGGGGGGAGAGCTCACTGCCTGCCCACCCTGAGGTTCCTGACTGAGCCCTGTTGACCCTGCCATTCTCATCCCCACCTCTGGAGAATACACCCTCACCAGGTTCCTCAGCAGGAGGTGGCCCAGACATGGAGCTCTCAGCCAGGGTAGTGGTGCCCAGACCCATACCCCTGACCCAGGCCCTGATTTGCCTTCTCCCCTCATGCAGGGTGCCCCCTAGCCTCTCTCTGCCTCTGGCCCCCAAGTCACCAGGCTGCACCCACATGGTCACATTGCCCTGCCTTACCTCCCTTTCTGTGGGGGCCACGCCCTCACTTGTCTTTGCATGAGCTGGCCAGGGACGCTGGACCCATTCCATGCATTGCCTGCAGCCATCCACACACTGCACCTGCCGGCAGCTCTTCCCCAGCTTGGCTGGGCTAAAAGACAAGCTTTAGAAGTGAGCCCCTGTGATGGCTGGGCACAGAGAGTCTTTTTTTGCCAAGAGAGAGGCTATGTTCCTAGGGACCCAACAGGGAGTCCAGAATCCCCCTGGGGGAGTCTAGATAGAAGCAGGTATCGACAATAATCTAAGCCCCAAAGCAAGGAGAGTCCAATCCCACGTGCCCACTGGCCAGGCAGTGGCCCTTGCTCTTACTTGGGGTTCATCTCATTTCTTGATTAAAGCCACTTTAGTGAAAAGCAGGTACCCAGTCCTCAGGATGAGCAGGGATCCCTCGAGGGAGAAGGGCAGCTGATGCCTGGGATCCGGCTGACAGGGAGGGCCCAGCCCACACAGCAGAGGAGGGGCAGAGGGGATGAGGCAGCCATCCACCAGCACCCCAGCCCCCAGGATCATCTCAGCACCCTTCCTGGGCCTCTCCCCTCTGGCTGGAGCAGCCCCGTGTCCTCCTTGGGTGCCTCTGCCCTCTGAGTTCTTTCTGTGTGATCTATTTTTTAAGAAGAGTTGGTATTATTTTTTCATAACGGCTGTAGGAGCCGCTGCCGGGGGCTTGGGGGGGATTGTTCTGGTTTTTGTTCTGTTTTGTTTAGGTGGGTGGGGGAGGGAGGGCCATTTCCTCACTTTGCTTCAGTTGAACATCTAGGACGTATTAAAACTGTGAAGCTTTCTCAGTGCACTTTGAACATGGAAGAGAGTCTGAGCAGACCCTGGTGGAACCAAGACGGAAGGAGGCAAGACATACTTGCCTCTGCCCAGTGACCATGACAGGAATGAACCCTAACTCAGAACAATAAAATCAATTCTGTGCTCCCCATGCAGGGCTTGCATCCTCATGTGTCTGGGGGCTCCGAGGGAGCAATCAAGAAAAGATAGGGATTAAGAAACCTAAGGTGGGATGGGGTGGAGTGGGGCAGAGAGGTGGCTCAGCAGTTAAGAGCACATACTGCTCTCACTAAGGACTAGAGTTCAGTTCCTCAGACCAGCATCAGCTGGCTTACAGACTTCATGGGGTCTGTCACCTTCTTCTGACCTCTCTGCAGGCACTGGACTTGTGAGTGAGCATATACACACAGACAAAAATAAATCTTTGTGGACTGGGGTGATGGTTTGACAACAGCTGTTACTGCTCTTGCAGAGGACCCAGGTTCAATTCCCAGTACCCATGTGGTGGCCCACAACTGTCTGTAACCTCAGTTCTGGGCTCTGCAGGCACCATACATGCATACATACAGGCAAAATATATAATTTTTCTTTTCAAGATAGGGTTTTTCTGTAGCCCTGGTTGTCCTGGACTCACTCTGTTAACCAGGCTGGCCTTGAATTTAGATCCAAACAACAACAACAAAATTAATTTTAAAAACCTGCTGGTGAGAGCAAATGAAGAGGTTCCAGGAGGGGTGGGAGAGCAGTGAAGAGCTGTCCATCAAATACAGCACAGATAGTGGTCTAGCCAGAGCTTGTGCAAGCTTTTCAGAAGCTAGGTTGGACCAGGGTGCACTGGGACAAACCTGTAATGCCAGTTACTTGGGAGCTGAGATGGGAGAGTTACCATTAATTCAAGGTCAACTCCAAATAGAGAGAGAACCCTGTCTGAAGACTTGTGGGGGAGGAAAAATAGATGAAGCTCAGTTGGTAGAGTGCCTAACATGCAGAAAGCCCTGGGCTTGATCCCTAGAACCTACCTAATCAACCATCCTGCTAGTGCATGCCTGTAATTCCAACACTTAAGACAGGAATTGGACATCATGCCCTGCTTGTCAGTCTTCAGGCCATAGGAGAAAACAAGACCAAGGTATTTGGACCTGGAGCCCAGTGATGGCTCTCTGTGAACAGAAATGCTCAGGTGATTTCTCTTAACTTGTTTGCATAAGCTAAAAGGAAGGGGGAGAGGGGAAGGAAGGAGGAAATGGTCAGCCCAAACTATCCTTTCTAAGCCTTGGGTTTCAGAGATGCCTCATTTTAAGCAGCCACGGGTGATAATGGGCTGATCTAAGATAATGCCTGTGGTCGGGTATCAAATCCTCCTTACATTGACAAAGTTCCAATGGTTCAAGCTCAAAGCCAACCTCACAGCCTCATCTTGGAAAGCCTTGTCTTACCACTCCCTCCCATCCAACTTCTGACACTAGGAAGCCCTTGGGCCATGTTGGAAGATGGGGAAGTGAGAGGACAAACTTCTTTCCCATTTTCCAGGAATTAATTGAACTGCTCAACAAACAGCAAGCATTTGGCCTCATGCCCAACACTTTACAATACACAGCCCAGCATGACTGTAGCACTCTTCAGAGATCTGAGCACTAGTCTCCTGCTCAGGAGACTAATGATACACACTGCCCCTCGGGGTTGGTCGGTTTGTTTTATTTTAAGATATGTAAGTCGTGGTCTAGAAGCTGGGATCTTCCCTCCTAAGCTTCCTAACTGCTGATTACAGGTGAGTACCACCATGCCTGTAAACATCTTTCTCTTAAGGTTCTCATCCACACCCCAGCCCTTCACTGGGGGATTCTAGGCAGCTGCTCTACCACTGAGCCACACCCCAGCCCCTCACGGGGGATTCTAGGCAGCTGCTCTACCACTGAGCCACACCCCAGCCCCACACTGGGGGATTCTAGGCAGGGGCTC
>NC_022010.1:22956760-22958206 GCF_000317375.1 Microtus ochrogaster
ATCTACATGGGAAGTAGAAAAAGACAAGATCTCCTGAGTAAATTGGGAGCATGGGGACCTTGGGGGAGGGTTGAAGGGGGAGGTCGAAGCAGAGGTTCAAAAGTTGAAGGCCCACCCCATCAAAAACAAGGGAGGGAGGAAGGGAGAGGGAGAGAGAGATTCTGAAGTCCAGTCAATCATTTGCTGTGGATCCTCCTCAGTGGACATCACCCCCTAAATGGATAAATAGACTAGGCCTAATACAGAGCCCTGAACTCCCTTAGGGTGTGCCCTGCAGGCTGGCTGACTGCAGCTTTGGGTTCCAAGGAATCCAGGCCACCACATCCTTCCACCTTGACCTCCATCAGAAATCTGTGAGGGTTGGGAAAGGGCAGGACTGGAATTCAGGTCATCCCACCCAGAGATGATCCCGTGATCTGAGTTAGCCAGCTCTCTTCCCTCTCTGAAGTGATGCGGGAACCACTAGCCACACTGGCTGCCGAGACTGCGACAGTGTACCTAGTAAGTGCACGCAGGCTCACATGTATGAGTGTCAGAAGTCGGCCTCCAGTGTGACTGTCCACCCTTGTTTTTGAGATTTCCTTTTCACTTCCGCATCTGTGCGCATGTGTGTGAATGCAGATGCAGAGAGGCAGGAGGGCATTGGAGCTCCTGGTGCTATAGTTACAGGTTTGTTGTGAATTACCCAGTTTGAGTCCTCTGCAAGAGTAGCTAGCACTCATAACCACTGAGCCATCTCTCCCGTCCCCTTTTACCTTGTGTTTTGAGACCAAATCACTTCCTTACCAAGTAGGTTAGCCAAGGCCCAAGGCTCCACTTGTTTTCCAGATGCCAGGATTATAGCACGGGCCCCAAAGCCCCACCTTTTATAAGGGTTCTGGGAATTGAACTCAGGTCCTCGTGCTTTCAAAAATTTCAGGCTGGAGAGATGGCTCAGAGGTTAAGAGCACTGCCTCTTTCAAAGGTCAAGTTCAAGTCTCAGTAACCACATGGTGGCTCACAACCTCCTGCTTTCAAGGCAAACGCTTTACAGACTTGTTAACCTCAGCCTTGAGCATCTGTGATTAGCATGAAATTATTTGAAATGTAATACAGTTGAAAAATCACACCACTCTAGAGGCAGAGGCAGACCTCAGAATTGTAAATCAGCCTTGTCTACATAGCTCTAAGCTGGTCAGTTACATAGTAAGACTATGTCTCAAAAAAGAAAGAAAGAAAAGAAAAGAAAGATGAGGGAAAAAGGAAAAGAGAAAAGAAGGTTGTCAGGCCTGGTGGCGCACACCTTTAATCCCAGCACTTGGGAGACAGAGGCAGGCGGATCTCTGAATTCGAGGCCAGCCAGGGCTATGCAGAGAATCCCTGTCTTGGGGAAACAAACAAAAGAAAGTTAAGCCGGGCGATGGTGGCGCACGCCTTTAATCCCAGCACTCGGGAGGCAGAGGCAGG
>NC_022010.1:22958306-22980569 GCF_000317375.1 Microtus ochrogaster
GGATCTCTGTGAGTTCGAGACCAGCCTGGTCTACAGAGCTAGTTCCAGGACAGGCTCCAAAGCTACAGAGAAACCCTGCCTCGAAAAACAAAAAAAACAAAACAAAAAAAAAAAGTTAAGTAAGTTTAAGGTGGAAGAGTAGAGCATGGATTAAATGCATTTAATGATTCCTCACACAAGGAACTGTAATGTATAGATTCGGTGCATTAGTGATTAACTGTGTCACCAATATTGTCAGTGTCACATTAAGGAAAGGAATCAAAGCCCTTCCCCTCGGTGTCATTTAACCAAGAACAAGTCCAGATTTGAATTCTCGACATCACTCTCCTGTGTCTTCTGCCCTTCAGTCTTCTGTTTTCTGTGTCTGAATCTGTGCCTGCCTCAAGGCTGTCCTATGAGTCTGTCCCTGTGTGTCGTCTGTCCCTGTGTGTCTGTCTGTGTGGTCTGGAAAAAAAATGGGGATGGGTAGTAGGTGTTTCAAGGATGTGGTTTCTCTGTGTAGCCTTGGCTGTCCTGGAATTCGCTTTGTAGACCATGCTGCCCTCGAACTCATGTAGATCTACCTGATTCTGCCCCCTAAGTTCTGGGACTAAAGGTATGCACCACGACATCCAGCCAAAAGAAAAATATACAGCAAAAAAAAATTTTTTAAAGGTTTTTAAATATTGAAGCCGTTAGGAAGTTGAGGCAGACAGATAGATCTCTGTGAGTTTGAGGCCAGTACAATCTACATAGTACATCCCAGGGCAGCCAGGGCTGTATAAGAGAGAGATACCTTGTCTCAAAAAAAAAAAAAAGTTTTAAATTACATTTCTCTCTTTCCTTATGGGGTATTGGTGCATGAGCCAGAGCGCATGTGTGACAGTCAGAGGAGAAACTGGGAAAGCCAGATCTGTCCTCCTACCCAGTAGGTTCTAGGGAGCAAACTCAAATTGTCAGGTTTGGTAGACCTTTGATCCTTTAATGTTTTGGGGGACCTTTGGGGTGGGAGTTGTTGTTTTGGGGGGCCTTTGGGTGGGGGTTGTTGTTTTGTGGGATTGGTTGTTTGTTACGGGTGGTATGTGTAGTCAGATCAGGCATGTGGTTCTCTTGGCCCACACCCACACAGAATCATCCAGAGGGTAGAACCTCTGAGGTCACCATCATTGCATCCAGTGACCCAGTAACCTCTGGAAGGCCAAGGGCTAGCCACATCTGGTTGTACACGCCTGTCGTTCCAGAACCAGGGAGGTTGAAAGGGGAGGCCTTCTGAAGCCAGCCTGGGCTACTGACAGAGTTCGAGGTTAGACTGGATGACTTAGTGAGATTACCAAGCCAGGTCTCAGTGATGTGCCTGCCTCTGCCTCCCGAGTGCTGGGAACAAGGGCATGTGCCCATCACATCTGGCTTGTTTTTTAAGTCAGGTCTCATCTAGTCCATGCTGGCCTCAAACTCATCATGTAACCAGGATGATCTTAAACTTTTGATCCTCCCAGTTCTATATTCTACCTCAGGAGTGTTAGGATTCTCTAACAAGATTCTCTTCGGTTTGTTTTGTTTTTCCAGACAGGGCTTCTCTGTGTATCCTTGGCTATCTTAGAACTTAACTCTGTAGACCAGGCTGGCCTTGAACTCACAGAGATCCACCTGCCTCTGCCTCCTGAGTGCAGGGATTAAAGGCATTCACCACTACAGCCCAGCTAAAATGGGCTGTCTTGAAGATAAAATAAGTCATATTTCAGATTATTTTAGGTAACAAATTAATGACATTATACCGACAAAATGCCAGTGTTTCAGAACTGGAAATATGAAGGGCTAATGAGAGGCTCAGCAGGTAAAGATGCTTGATATCAAGCCTAAAGACCAGAGTTTGATCCCTGGGACCCACATAGTGGAAGGAAGGAACCAACAAGCTGTCCTTTGCCCCTCATATGCATGTTGTAACTCTCTCTCTCTCTCTCTCTCTCTCTCTCTCTCTCTCTCTCTCTCTCACACACACACACACACACACACACACACACACACACACAATGTAACTTTTAAAAAAACATCAGGAATACCAAAAAGTAATGTCATAATGACAGTTACTGCCATTTTACAAAGAGCTGAGAAACTGAACTTGCTGAGGTCACCAGCTGGTGTGGTCATGCAGTGTTCAATGACAAGGATGCATTCTGAGAAACAAGTCATTAGTTAATGTCATCATCATGCAAACAGCACGGAGAGCTCTTGCACACACTAAATGGTGTGTATTGGTCATTCTCTTGATGCAATCTAGAGACTTGGCAAACAAGATGTATGAGATTGCTGTTGGCCGAACACCAAGGCTTGTTTCACAGGAATGGGCTAGAGAACTGTCCCAGTGGGCACACTGCTGCCCAGTCAGGAGGACCCGTGTTCAAATCACCTGCATCCAGAGGAAAAGTCAGACAAGCCAGAGCATGCCTGTAACCCCTAGCAGTGGGGGCTGATGGGCAGCAGAGACAAAGGGATCTCTGAGACTTGTTGACAGCCTAACTCCGGTTTAAGTGAAGGAATGAGGAGGAGAGTGACAGAGCAGGACAGATGCCCAAAGTCCTTGTCTGACCTCTGACCTCTGCCACACCCCTTCCCCCCATACACACACCCTCAATTTTATTAAAACTATTTAAAATACCAAATAAGGGGGCTGGTGAGATGGTTCAGCAGTTAACATCACTGGTTGCTCTTCCAGAGGACCCCGTGGAGGCGCACAACCATCTGTAACTCCAGCCTCAGGGGATCTGACACCCTCTGCTGGCCTCTGAGGGCACTGCACACACATGGTGCACAGCCGGGTATGCAGGCAAAACAGCCATATGCAAACAATTGAATGAAGTTAGCAAGGATATTGGTTACAGTGAGGACTTAGTTAATGGCTCAAGGGTGACTCAAAAGCAGCTTGCACCACCAAAAAGCCAATCCCTCCCCAGCATGGATGTGTAACAGGCTTTATTTTGGGCCACCAACCAGCTCCCACATCGTGACATGCAGGGGAGGCTGGAGCGATGACTCAGTGGTTAAGAACACTGACTGCTCTTCCAGAGGACCTGGGTTCAATTCCCAGCACTCTTATGGCAGTTCACTCCAGATCCAGGGGATCTGACATCTTCATACCAGTACACACAAAATAAAGTTAAATAAATTATTTTTTAAAATCATGACATGGAGACTTATTTGTTATGAACACTTGGCCTTATGTTCCTTTCTCGCTGGCTCTTATAACTTAACCTGTTTCTCTTCATCTGTGTTTTGCCTCGGTACTTTTTACCTTTCTTTCCTTTTGTATGTCCTACTCCGTGTCTAGCTGACTGGCGACTGCCTGGCCCCAGGTCTCTCCCTTTTTCTCCCTCTCCTAGTTCTCTTTCCATTTCTTTCCAGCCTAGATTCCTCCTCCTACTTATTCTCTCTGTCCACCAACCCTGCCCACCCTCTACTATCTACCTATTGACCCGTCAGCTTTTTATTAGACCAATCAGGTGCTTTAGGCAGGGAGGGTAAAACAGCAACACATCTTTACATAGTTAAACAAATGCAGCAGGAACAAGTAACACACACCTTTACATAGTTAAAGTAATATTCCACAACAGAGACAAATGTAACACACCTTTATATAGTTAAAGTAATATTCCACAACAGAGACAAATGTAACACACCTTTACATAGTTAAAGTAATATTCCACAACAGAGACAAATGTAACACACCTTTACATAGTTAAAGTAATATTTCACAACAGAGACAAATGTAACACACCTTTATATAGTTAAAGTAATATTCCACAACATAGACAAATGTAACACACCTTTACATAGTTAAAGTAATATTTCACAACATGGATGACTCACAAAACCTGCATCCCTGGAGCTCCCTGCAAAGCACACAGCCGGCTTGCCTCATCCAGTCTTCTCTCCCCAGAGATCGTGGCTGCTGTTATAACTGAGCATAGCCTTGGGGACCGGGCTTGCAGCGCTTCTAAATTTTAGGAGCTTCCTAGGACTTTTCATGGGCTTCCTACCCTCCCTTCTTCCCTCAGTTCAGAGGAAGCAGTTACACAGTGACCCGCACCAGGAGTTTGGGAGCACCTGTGAGTTACTATGTACCCACAGTATTTCCTTACACTCTTTCCTTTGAGACAGGGTCTCAGGTGGCCCAGGCTCGTCTTCAGCTTCTGATCCTTGTACTTCACCTCCTGAGCACTGGGGCACAGGCTAATCCAGGGCACATGCGCGCGTGCACACACACACACACACACACACACACACACACCATGCAGGCTAGCCCTCCACGGCTCCACAGCCCACCCTTGCACAGCACTTTCCCGAAAGGTTTTTCAAACACAGTGGATGCACTTACTCCGGCATCTTCACGAGCACAAGGCGTGAGTCTGGTTACCACAGAGGCAGCATCCTCAGGCGGTAGGAGTTTTCCCAGCTCCATTCTAAGCCTATAGCATCACCGAGAATTAGCTCCGTGGTTCAGGGGAACAGACACATCACTGTGCCGCAAATGATTACAGTAACTGCTATCAAACCACAACTGACAAGCAAACTAAACTTGAGGGACAGGGAGATGACCCAGTGGGAGAAGGTGGCTTCCACCAAACTTGATGGATGACCCGAGTTCCATCCCTGGAATTCATGTAAAAAGGCAGGTATGGTGGCATGCATCTGTGTCGCAGCATCACTGTGCTGAGACGGGAGGTAGAGAAGACCAGCTAGCCTGCAGAGTACCGTACAATAGCAAAACCAAGGGAGATCCTGCCTCAGGAATGTGAAAGGACTGACTGACCCCTGAAAGCTGCGTTCTGCCCGCCGTTCATGTCCTGTGTACACACTGCCACACGGGAATGAGTGAGCACACACATATGTACATATATACGTATGTACCAGTAAATTTTTAAAAATTACATTGATTTTTTTTTAATTAAAAAATAAGCCCAGCACTGGTGGCGCACACCTTTAATCCCAGCACTCTAGAGACAGAGGCAGTTGAATCTCTGTGAGTTGAGGCCAGCCTGGTCTACAGAGTGAGTTCCAGGACAGCCAGGACTACATGGAGAAATCCTGTTTCAAAACACACACACACACACACACACACACACACACAGAGCAAGAACCAGTAAGATGTAAGATGAGTCAGCAGGAAAAGGCCCTTGCAATCAAGCCTGACCTGGGTTCCGTCCCCAGAGTCCACACCATAAGGAGAAGAAAACCCGAGTTCTGAAAATTGTCCTCTGACCACACATGCACCTTGGCATATGCACAACACCCCGCCGCACACAATAAGTAGATAAATGTAATAAATAAACAGGTATGGTAGTGTGTAGTACTACTTTCTTGTCGGACTTTCTTGGACCACCAGCCCGAAATAATGACACAGAGACTTCTTATGAAAGCTTGGCCTTAACTTAGGCATTTTCCCAAGTAGCTCTTCTAACTCAAATTAACCTGCTTTTATTAATCTATATTCTGCCATGTGACTTGGCTACCTCTCCTCTCTACAGTGTATCTGACTTGTTCCACCTCTCCCTGGATGTCCTGGAACTCTTCCCAGAGTTCCCTCCTTCCCCTGAAACCCTGCCTATTCTTTCCTGCCTAGCTATTGGCCATTTAGCTCTTTATTAAACCAATCAGAAGGTGCCTTAGGCAAGGACACTGCTTTACAGTGTACACAAGTATTCCACAAAAGTAGTCCAGGCTTTTAATCCCAGCACTCAGGGGGTAGAGGCCGACAGATCTCTGAGTTTGAGCCTGGTCTACAGAACGAGTTCCTGGACGTCCCAGCTACACAGGGCGAAACCCTGTCAAAACAACCAACAAGTCAAGGTCTTCTTCAGTTATGGAGAGAGTTCTAGCCCAGCCTGGGTTGCAGCCCTATCTCAAAACAAACAAATAATAAGAACTAAGCAGAAAAGGTAGCGATAAAAGGCTGAAGATGTAGCTCTGGGGAAGAGAGTGTTCCCCTATGTGTAAGTTCCTTGATTCAATACCCACGGGGAAATAAAAACTATGAGGGCAGGCAAGATGACTCACCGTGTAAAGGGACTTGAGTTGGATCCCAGAGACCCGAATGGAGGAAGGAGAAAATCCACTCCTGCAAGGTGTTCTACTCATGGGCAGAGGAACACCTGCATTGCCCTCCAACATCCTCCCCCAATACAATAAGCAAATATATGCAAAACATTAAATCTACACTGCTTTTATAATCATTTTGTTGACAGAGCTCCCCTCTGTAGCCCAGGCTGGCCTCAAACCTGAAGCAATTGTCCCTCGAGCATCCTTACCCCACAGCAGCCTTTCTCAGGCTTGAGGTTTCTTTTTTGAGTTCTTTTCAATTTTACCAATGATACCTTGGAGCATCCAAGAATACTGCAGCCTCCATCAAAGCCCTAGGAAGAGTCCCAGGATCATTAATTCTCACCACGTAGCCATTCCCTGCTATTTCGAGAAGATACAATGCAGATCAGGATTCTGGTTGGGTTTTTTATGGTTGTTTTATTTTATGTGATGGATGTCTTCCCTGTATGTATGTCTGTGTACCATATGTGCGCCTGATACTCTAGGGGGCTAGAAGAGGTTGTTGGATCCCTTGAAGCTGAGTTACAGTTTGGAGCTGTCCTATGGGTGCTGGGGATCAAAATGAAGTCCTCTGGGGAACAGTACGCGATGCTCTTAGCCACTCCAGCCCCTGGGTTTATCTTATTAAAAATAAAATGTGTCAAAGGTACAAAACATTCATGAGCTGTGGGTTCAGACCGTCTCCTTAGGTGTCTCGTTTTAGGAGCTGTCCACTTTGGTTGATTTTGTTTTGAGACAGGTATGTATGTAGTCCTTGCTAGTGTGTGTGTGTGTGTGTGTGTGTGCACTCAAAACATTAAAGGAGCAGAGAGCTCACACCACAGTTCTTGTGTGGTGGGCAGAGGACAATTTATGGCGCCAGTTCTCTCGGTCTACCATGTGAGTCATGGGGATGAAGCTCAGGTCAGGCTTGGTGGCAAACACCCTTCCTTACCCTTATCCGCTGAGTCAACCTACCCACCCTTAAAAATGCAGCTGCAAATGACCTGGTCTCTCATCTTCCATACCCCTCTCCAATACCCAAACAGCAGATACAATGTTTTCTTTTGAAGATTTATTTTATTTTTATGAGGCAGGGTCTTTCTGCACAGGCCTGGTTGGTTTGGCATTCACTACAGAGACCAGGATGGCCTTGAACTCTCAGATCCACCTGTCCCCATCTCCTGAGTGCTGAAATTAAAGGTGTGCGCCACCTCGCCGGGCTCTGCTTTGCCCAGACTAACCTCCAAGTTATAATCCAATCTACCAGTGACCTCAGTCTTCCTAGATTAAGATTGCTGGTATTTACCGCCGCGTCCAGTTTGTAGCAGCTGTCAAAGATGTGTCTTCTTACCTTGTTCATCCACCCACACACCATTCCTACTTCCAAGCCTTTGGCCCCTGGGCATCTGGGGCTCTCCACTTAGAACAGGTTACCATCATTTGAGTTTTACCCAGTGACTATTTGTCCTGAAAGGTTGTGTGCAAGACGGACCAAGAGGAGCAGACCTAGAATACCTTAGTAAATCTTAAAGTGATACCTGAAAGCCTAGCGGCACACACCTGTCACCTCAGCCCTTGAGAGGTGAAAAAAAAAAAAACACCAGGGATTCAAGGTCATCCCCAGCTACAGAACAGCGCCCAAGACTGTTTCCAAGAGGTCACGTCTCAAAACCCAGACCGACTCAAGAGGTAAGAGCAAACAGCGCGCAGACACCGCCAGAGGGAAGGTGACCACAGGGCAGGGCGGGGCAGGGACAGTGAGAGGCGACCACTGAAACCCAGCAGGCTAGCACACAATGGGGCCCCGGCAGGCAGAGCGTGCGCGCGGCGCTCCGGGAGGGGGGCTGGTTGCCCCACCACGTGGGCCGCAGAGCGCGCCGGGGCCAGCAGCGGGCCCCGTCGGCCCAAGGCCGGGCGCGGCGGCGCGCGCATGCGTGCGTGCGATTTGCGATCAGGCAGCGCGGCGGACAGCCCCGGTAGCGGGGCGGGAGGGGGGAGGAGGAGTTATATTGCGGGGTCCTTCCTCGCTGGCCCGCTGGTTCCTCAAGGAGCGGAGACGGCAAATGGCGGACTTCGATACCTACGACGATCGGGCCTACAGCAGCTTCGGCGGCGGCAGAGGGTGAGGCGGGTGGGGGGCGCGGTTTGGTGGGCGGGTGGGTCGGCCGGGCCGAATGCGTGGAGGTGCGGAGGGGACGGCCTTGCCGCGCTCACTCGAGACGGGCGGCGTGAAGCGGCCTGACCAGGCCCTAGGAGAGGCCTGGAAATGGCGCGCTCTGGGAGCGGCCGGCGACGGTTAAGCTGCTGGGCTCTTGCTCGCGGCGCATATCCCTCCTCCGGCTCCACGCCGCCTCCGTCTCGAAGTTAGACCGCAGCGACGCCGGAGGGTTTCCCGGGGAAACCGGAGCCGGCGTCCAGCTTCCTCCCCATCGCGCTCTGGCGCGGCGGCAGGCTGGGCTGCAGCACGGAAGCGGGCGGAGGCCTGCCCCTCTCCAGGGTCCCCGCGGACCGGATGGGGTCGCGGGCCACGAGAGGGCCGGTTCCCTTCCCGCTTGGCGTCTGGATCCTGGGACAGTCGGATCCACCGAAGGAGGCAGGGAGCGCGGACAGCAACCAAAACAAATAGACCGTAGTGGGGAGTGTGTGCGTGTCTGTTTCTCTCTGCCTCCCTCGCGTCTAGGATGCCTTATTGACAGGTCTTACCGTGTCTGCTGGAGGAAATTGGTCGTTTCTCCCTGCCCTGGAGAAGAATCGCTTTCGCCTTGTTCTGATTGTATTCAAAATGCAGACGATTAGAATCACCGCCCTCCCACCCCATCGTTAACCGATGAAAATAGAAAGCTCTCGGTGCTTAATTCCAAAAATCAGCACCGGGTATTTTGTTCGCTTTAAAATACACATTAGCAGCTGGGATTGTAGCTCGGTAGTAGTTGAGCGATTGTCTAGCTTGCCCGAGGTCGTAGGCTCAGCCTCCTCCCAAACAATAGAAATACACAAGCCTAAGCCACTTGCTTTGACAAATAAAATAACCATTCCCGGTTACAGGAATTTTATAGGGCAGTCTGTTTAAGCATCTTGCTTATTTGCCAAGAACACACTTGGCGTTTATCCTTTTTACAGAAAAGGTGACTTTCCCGGGACAATATCACAGTAGTTCTACTGTGGTGTTAGGTTTCCAAAGTGGCTCCCCCAAAGTCTCTTTTGTTAGGTGAAGAATGATCACCTTTAAATACCCAGGGTTGGAGCTGAGTCCCAGGCTTGTTTAGGGGCAGGAGTGTATTGGCTAGCATTCACGCTACCATAAGGAAGAAACTGGGGGTAAGGTGGAGCCATATGTATTTCAAAGAGTATTTTATTTGCTAATAAAAATATAAATAGGTGTTGGATGAAATGTTAGCATGAATGCCCTGGGGGGTAGCTTTCTAGGTACAGATTTGTGCTAAAATCCTGTTGGAATTTTTATTTGTGTGTGTGGTTCTGGCTAACTTGAAACCCACCATGTAGACACGCTGTCCTGGAACTCAGCCCACCTCTGCCTTCCCCGTGGTGGGATTAAAGCCACCACACTTAGTAGTCCTGTTTAAACTTAATATTAGAGATTTGAGTTGGTTTTTGTTTGTTTGTTTACTAGTTTGAAAAAAGTGTTCAGGGGCTCTGTTCCTACCCAAACCGTAGACTATAGAGGTTAAGTCAGGAGGAACCCAAGTTTGAGACCAGCCTGGACTACATAGTGAATCCAATCTCAAAGGGAAAAGAAAACTGCCTTTAAACAAATTTACCAACTTTTTGGTGAAAAATTAGAACGTAAACAAATTCTCTTAAGATGCAACTCGTTTGAAGTTTTAACAGGTGGGTGAAAAATGATGGCCATTTGCCAAGTTCTCTCAGCTGATTTATGCAAAAGTCCCTTTACTTAGAAACCCCTCTGACCTGAAATCTTCAAGCTGGCTTCATTCCGTTTTCTCTTTTGAGACAGGATCTCACTATGTAACTCTGGCTGCCCTCAGATGCAGATCTGCCTGCCTCCCTTCAAGCGGTGGAATTAAAGACCTGCAACTCCACCGCAGGCATTTCAGCTGGCGCTTATTTGTGTGAAAGTAGATTGCTCAATTTCTTTCTAATTACTTATTTATTAATAATCTTACTTGTACATGAGTGTTTTGTGTGCATATGTCTGCTTGCCTGGTGTTCTTAGTGTTCAAAGAGCCATCCCTGAGGATGAGTTAGGAGCTACCATGTAGGTGCTGAGAATCAAACCCTGGTGCTTTGGAAGAAGTTAATGCTCTTAAGTGCTGTGCTGGGTGGAGGAGGGGAGGGGTGTCTGTATGTAATCGTGATTGGTGGGTCTTTTTGGGGTTTGTGGGGTTTTAATTTTGAGACAGGGTCTCTCTGAAGCTGTGGCCTCAAACTCACAGATCCACCTGCCTCTGCCTCTTAAAATCTGTTGAAATGAGGCCTGGTTGCACTAGCATCAGTTGCTCAGGAGCCTGAGGCAGGAGGATTCCAAGTAAAAAAAGATTGATCATGAGTCTGTTTATGTCTTATAGAAGAACATGTCTGTTCTCAGCTATTGGCTGCCTTGTTTTGGGTGTGTTTTTTTGTTTTGTAATTTTGTTCTCTTACCTCACAACTCAGCTGAATATTGAACCCCGGGCCTGGAACTTTCTAGGCAAGCGAGTGTTCTATCATGGAGCTGAACCCCCAACCCAGTTCTCAGCTATCTGAATCTGAAATTTAGTGTTATGGTAGAATTAACCAGATATCTTTAATGACTGATCTTTCATTCTATTTTAGTAATGTTTGTATCAGCAGTTATCTCTTACATTGTGCAGAACTTTAACCTTATAGATACTTCAGCATATATTAGAAAAACGATCTCATATTTTGCTTGTGTGAGGTATTTTTTTCCCAGTCTAGAACGTGATGACAACACTATGGCCTAAGTCTGGTTTTCAGAGTTACACATTCTCCAAAAGCTTTTGTTAGAGCCTTGAAGCAGGGTCTCATTATGTGGCCCAGTTGGCCTTAAATTATTAGCAATCTTCCCTCTTGCCTCAGTCTATCCTTACCAAGTTCTGGGAGTCTAGTCATGGACCTCTTCCGAAGGACACGGGCCTCTTTCATAGACGTGTTGTGTGGCCCTGCAGTTGTCGAGTGAAGACTAAAAGCATGGCTTTCCCCTCAAGCTTGAGCATGCACAGATCCAATCTCAGCTTGGAATAAGGGCTAGGTACTGCATTGTTCTCTAGCAAATCAAACCACAACTCCAGATCCTCAAGAGTTGATTCTACTTAGTCGTGAATGGACTTTGTTTTGCATTTCAGTATTTTTTCTGTTTGGTTTGATTTGTTATTTCTGAGACAGCATTTCTAGCTTGACCATCCTGGAACTCACATAACAGCTTCTGCCTCCTTGGTGCTAAGATTAAAAGATGGGCACCACTACACCCAGCTGTTTGGTTTGGTTTTGAGGCAAAGATTAACTATGTATCCCTGGCTAACCTGGAGATCATGTTGACTAGCCAGAAACTTGCTCCTAAATTGTATTTCTGAAGGTCTAGGTCTTTTTGTTTTTTGGTTTTTTTTTTTTTTTCATTTTGCATGTATGGGTGGTTTGCCAGGGTGTCATGTATGTCATGTATCATGTGTGTACAGAGGCTGGAAGAGGGGGTCTGATGCAGACAAATGTGGGTGCTTGGAACCAAATCCAGGTACTCTAGAAGAGCAGCAAGTAATCATAACCCTTTGAGCCAGCTCCAGCCCAGTGATTCCAGTTGTTTTGTTGGTAATTGACCGTAAAATACAGATTTTACATTTTTAATGGCAATTACAAAAGCTTCTGTGTACTTAATTAAAAGCTGGCAAGCATGAGAATTAGGTGGGGATTTCAGACAATGGGGGCTGAGATTGTTGGAGTGTGCCTGCAAGAACATGTGAAACTGCATAGTTAGATTCTGTCTCCAAAACAGACCCCAAAAAAAAAAGCATGGTGGCACTCACAGTAGTCTTTGTGTTTTTGTTTGTTTTAAATCTTTATTTTATGTGCAATGGTGTGAAGGTGTCAGATCGCCCAGGGACTGGATTTACACACACTTATGAGCTGTCGTGTGGATGCTGGGAATTGAACCCAGGTCCTCTGGAAGAGCAATTACCGAACCATCTCTCCAGCCCTACTCCAGTAGTCTTACCCACTCCCCTCTTGGCTGAGGCAAGAGGTTTTCAAGGTCTGCCTGGTCTACAATAGGCCCTATACAAAAAACAACAAAGATCGCTGTCAGATTCCAGTTAAGGAACTTAGAATTCTGACCTTAGAGCCTTGTAGGGCTTCTATTCTTTTTCTTAACATCCCCTCTGACTTTTTGGGATAAAATTTCAATGTATAGCCCAGGCTGGCCTGTCCTCACATCAATCTTATAGCCTCAGCTGAAGTGCTTAAACATCCAGTGCCTTTTGTAGTAAACCTCACATAACTTCAGAGTTAGTACGTCCCTTGTGTGTTTAAAACAGAAGTGGAAGCAGGGTGTGGTCGTTTACACACACATTTTAGTCCACCGCCTGGGAGCAAGAGGCAGGTGGATCTCTGAGTTCAAGGGCATCCTGGTCTACTAAGCAAATGCCAGAACTATTCAGAAAAACCTTGTCTTGAAGAGAAAAATACCGAGCTGTGTGTGGAAATTGCTTTTTCCTCTGATGCTATAATTGCTTTATTTTTACCTCACTGGCTAATATGTGACAGAGTCCAGAAACTTTGGCTGCAAGGCTGTCCCACTGCCCAAAACACAGAAGATAATGTTTATTGAATGATTAGCACTCTTTATTCATCCGTTTAATTACCACTACCACCCAATTATGTCACCTGAAGACTAGAATTTTCACATTGATGTCTTCCCTGGTAGCCTCTAAACTTTTGAATTGAAGCCACATTGAGGGAAGAGGAGAGGGGCAGCTGAACTAAGTTGAAGGAAGCGGGAAGCCTCATAGGAACATGAAAAAGACAAGACAGTCTGTCTCATGCAGAGTCTAGAAGTGTGTGTGTGTGAGTGCATCCATAACATGTAAGTAGAAGGGGATCAATGAAGGGACAAACATGGTACATATGCATAGAATATGCAGGACTATGTAACAAGACCTTCCCTCAAAAAAGAAACAGAAAAAGAAATTTTAATGTCTTATCCCCCCCCCCCCCGCATTTCCCTGTTTAGTGCTTAAACTTGGAGCCTGCCCATTTCTTTGTTATATTTTTGGATTTCTTTTTAAGACAAGGTTAGACGGCATGAAATTTATTGTGTAGTCCAACCTGGCCTTGGACTCAACTGCCTTAGCCCGCAATGCTGGGATTACAGGCATGAACCTCCCTTGTTTTTCAAATGTCTTATTAATCTTGGCCGGGCATGGTGGTGTGTACCTTTAATCTTAGTATTTGGGAGGTAGAATTTCTTAAAGTTCGAAGCCAGTCTAGTCTATTGGATAGCCTGCATAGAGAAACCCTGTTGAAAAAAAAGAAAATTTCTAAGTAGTATTTCTCTAAAAGAGGGTTTAAAAATATATTTTAAAAAGCATAATGCATTTTTTTTAAAAAAATATTTTTAGATGAGACTGGAAAGATTTCTCAGCGGTTAAAAGCACTGACTGCTCTTCCAGAGGACCCAGGTTCAATTCCCAGCACCCATATGACAACTAAGAACTCCAACATCTGACACCCTCAGACAGACATACACTTAGGCAAAATACCAATACACTTAAAATGATTTTTTTCTTTTATTTTTATTGCTTTGTAGAGAAGAGGTCTCATTCTATAGCCCTAACTAGCTTGAAAATGTATAGATCAGACAAGAATGGCCTCAGTTCAGAGACTGTCTCTGCCTTCCAAGTGCTGGGATTAAAGGCTTCTGTCCCTACTAGATTGAGATAGATTTATTTATTTGTGTGTGTGTGTGTTAGGAATGTTTTGTCTGTTGTCAGAGGTCAGAAGAAGGTATCTAGTTCCCTATTCCCTAGAACTGCATTTGGGATAGATGTGGGTAGTGGAATTAGAACCTGGGTTCTCTGCAAGTGTACCAAATTCTCTTAACCATCCACTCCATCTCCAACCTTGAATTTTCTCTAATAATTAGTAAAATAATTGAGTACTTGGAAATAACTGATAAGGAATTTATGTGTGGGTGCTGGAGACACAGGTCATTTAGGAGTGTGCACCAGCATGTATGCACTCTAGGTTCCATTCCCAGCACCAGGTAAATTACCTGGTGGTATAAATGTCTGTAACCCCAGCATTAGAGGGAGGCAGAAGTATCAGAAGTTTAAGGTCATCTGCTGCATAACTAATAACTTGAAGGCAGCCTAGGATACACGAAACTGTCTTAGACAACAAACAAGAGAACCCATAAGCACTGGTGGAGCATACATTTTTGCTTTTTCAGACAGGGTCTCTCTCTCTGGTCCTGGCTGCCCTAAAATGCACTATGCAGAACAGATAGGCCTCAAATTTGCAGCAATTCTTGTCTTGTCTCCCTAGTACTGGGATTATAAAGGCTTGGGCCACCATGCCAGGTGTGTTTTGGCTTTGGAAACTCAGCAACATTTCATAGTTCGAGATATTGGCACATTCCTTATAAGTATCCCAAAGTGCATATAGTATCAGAAATTGCAGGCATCAGTAGTAGGGTTTCCAACCCTTCAAACAGAGGGAGGTGGTCAAGCTCTTGTTGATAGGTCTTCTTTCTCCTCCCCACACAATTTTAAAATGATTTGTCTTAAAAAAAAAAAAAAAAAAAAGATTGGTTTCAGACTGGTTTGTAGTCTAGGCATGAACTTGACAACATTGAACTTCTGATCTTCTGCCCCAGCCTCCCAAGTGCTCTGATTGCAGGGGTGTATCACAGACCTGCCCCACCTTTTTCTTTCTCTCCGTAGAGAGACAGACAGACAAGGACTTTTGTTCTTTCCCTGTAGTTGCAAGGTGAAGTGGCATTATCTGGTTTGGACACTGTCTGGGTTTGTGCAAAACCCAACTGCAAGCTGAGTGTAGACTATAGACTGATAATCTGGAATGTTGTGGATCATCAGAACCTATGCAGTAAGAGTGATGATGGGAGGCTTGTCTTTGAGGAGTTGTATGTTTGTTTTGTGACAGGGTTTTCCCATGGAGTCCTGGCTGGCCTCAAACTCAGATCTGCCTGCTTCTGCCACCTGAGTGCTAGAATTAGAGTTGTGTGCTATCACTGCCTGGCTTAACACAACAGTTTTGTGGGAGGGATATTTGAAACAGCAAGGCGAAAGAACAAAGATTTGGACAAAGGAGACTATTGAGATAGACCAGTGTGAATTCATGTGTGCCTACTTGTGCCTCCTGAGTGCTGGATCAAATGGGTGTGCTACCATACCTGGCATATTGATGTACTTCTGAGACTGAGTCTCCACAAATACCCAGCCAAGAATGACTTTGAACTCCGATGCTCTACCTCCTGTGTGCTTTTAACTCTGGGTTTACAGGCTTGCACCACCATGCTTAATTTTTATGCATTGGTGTGGCTAGAGCCTTGGGATTTGCCCATACTAGACAGACACTCTATTGCTGAACTATATTCTTAGCCTACCCCTCCCTCCCTTTTTTTTAACTTTAGAGTTTTTTGTTTGTTTTGTTTGAGATAGTCTTGTTAAGTTGCCAGGCTGGCCTCTAATTTGAAACCCACATCTCTTATGTGTGTAGCTAGGATGTGTGCCACCAGGCAGTTGGACCAATTTGATTTTCTGCTTCATTGACTTAACTGGATTCAGCCTCTAATAATATCTATTCCTTTATTGGTTTCTTTGGATGTATGCTGTGCTCAGGGCGGTACCCACGGCTTCAGGTTTGCTAGGCAGACCCTTTACTTAGTGCTGGACCTGATTTTTCTTCTGTAGTAACCTCCATGTTTTTGCCAGCCATTTTAGTTTGCTTCCCCAGTCTACCATCTGCAAAAATGAGTTCCTGGTGACTTGGAAGATACTCCCAGCTGTCCTGCCCCAGGATTCGTCACCAAGTGCACTATTGTCCTTTTCCAGAATCCTGCCTAGAGGGCAGGGCTGGGCCTTGAGCTTCCTTGCTCTGACTTTCAGACATTCACTATTTGGTTGACTGGAGTGAAGAAAAATGACAGCCTAAAGGATTTGGGTTACACTTGGCAGATAAAAGTTAGATTTCCTGAATTATTGCTCCTTCAACATATCCTTTGTGTCATAGATCACTGGTCTGTTCCTAATGATTGTTGAACAGCTGTGGCTCGGTGGTGCCATGTGATAGAGCCTGGGAGTTTGTGACTGTCAGATCTGGTTTGGGTCTTAGGGTACAGGGCTAGGATCTGCTCTTTGACTACCTCATTACCAGTTTCCGTTTCTACCATCTCCAAGTGCTAGGCTCAGATCATAACCTCAGGTGTGGCAGCCTAACCTTGAGTACTCTATGATTGTTATTAAATTTTATATGGCACTTGGTATTTATTAAGTAGTTTATAGTCAATGAAATTCATTTATGAAACAGATTTTAAGCATTTATAAAGTAACAGGCAAAACGGAAGCATGGTGTGTATCTTTATCCCAGCCATTGGGAAGGTTGTCCGATCTGGATTTTATAGGGGAAAACACAAAAACAACTGAGGTACAGAGAAGTGATTGGTAGAGGTCCTACTCCAAGCTACCAACATCAACAATAAATCTGCTTTCCTAGGCAGGCTTTGAACATGTAGCCCAGGCTCATACTAAGGACTTGTTTGTAGAATGGTTTACACATGCTAACCCCTGCACAAGGTGCTGGCTTGCTTGTCTGGACTTTTGAATCCTGTCTCAAGCTAACTCTTTGGTACCTGATGTTTTGGAAACTGGATGTTTTACTCTTCACAGTGCTGCTTGTGCTTTCTTTCAACTTCCCCAACGAGCGAGTTGCCCCTTACTTATGGCTTTGAAGTGAATCCCACTGCTTTTGCTTTTTGAGAGAGTTTCTCTGTGTAGCCTGTCTATCCTGGAACTCTGTAGAACAGGCAGGCCTTGAACTCGGATCCACCTGGTGTTAAAGGTGTGGGTCACCATGCCAGGCAGGATCACCACCCTAGCTACCTTACTCCTGGACCTGCCCTTGCTCCTACACAGGTGTTCACTATTACTAACCCTTATTCATAATACCCATACACTCATGAGCTCGCTTCCAGAAATAAACAGTGCTTGGGAGTAATGTGATGAGCTTGCACTGTCCTACCCTAGTGGGGGTGAGTCACATCCCTGTGTCTAGCATATCCTTGCTGTGTGTGCCACCCACACAGCATCACAGCTAGGTGAACCTCCTGTCAGGTCCTTAGAAGGTCAGTCGGAATACCAAGGGTGAGTCAAGTGCAGTGTGGTGTCCTGCCATTGGCTGCAGCGGTGCCAGCAGTGCTCCACTTGACTACGTTAATGCTGCTCATCTCCTGGGCCTTGATTAAAGGCTAGTAAATGTGCAGTTTTCAGATGCTCAGGTGATAGCTGTCCACAGCCCAGTTCTAAAGTAGCTTACTAAGAATATTCAGAAGATACTTCGGGAGGTAGGAGCATGAGAGTAGTGTCAAAGGGTTGAGTCAGTTGGGCTGTTACACACTACATAAGCTTGGGAGAGTGGGGAGGTGGGAGAAGTGGCTGCAGAGCTTCCTTTGGGGAGTGACACACCAGTGGGGTGTTTGTGTTGTTTGAGGTGGGATCTTGAGATAGGCTACTGGCTGTGAATGTGACATGGTCCTCTGTCTCAAGAACTAGGATAACAGACATGCACCTACAGCTTTTTAAGATTTATTTATTATGTATACAGTGTTCTGCCTCCCAGAAGAGGGCATCATATCTCATTATAGATGGTTGTAAAGTCAACCCAACCATGGGGTTGCTGGGAATTGAACTCAGGATCTCTGGAAGAGTAGCCAGTATTCTCAACCTCTGAGCATCTCTCCTGGGGCCACACACACACACAGCCGCCGTCCCTCCTTTCTCTCTCTCTCTCTCTCTCTCTCTCTCTCTCTCTCTCTCTCTCTCTCTCTCTCTCTCTTAACCCCCTTAGCATTTGGTTTTAAGGTGAGTTTCTCTGTAGCTCTGGCTGCCCTGGAACCCAGAGATACTACTTTTCTTCTGTCTCCCGAGTAGTGCTGGGATTAAATTAAAGGCTTGGGCCACCATGCCTGACATTTGTTAGGCATTCTGTGGTCACTAGTCAGCAGTAAAGAAAAATTATTGTAGCACCAATGTGTTAACCTCAGCGTCAGGATAGCTGCCTCGGAGCTTTTAGAATGCTTGGAGAGAGAGGGTCTGGGTTTGAATCCCAGTGCCCACATAATGGCTCAAAACCATCTGTAACTCCAGGGAACACAATGCCTTTCTGACTTCTGTGGGCACCATGCATGTAGCACGTATACATACATGCAGGCCAAACATTCCTACACATAAATACATCTAAAATAAAAGCTTTATTATATGATGGCACGTGTCTTTAATGCCAACACTTGGGAGGCAGAGGCAGACAGATCTCTTGAGTTCAAGGCCAGCCTAATCTACAAAGCAAGTAAGTTCCAAGGACATCCAGAGCTGTTACACAGAGAAGCCCTGTCTCAAAAAATCAAACTAAAAAAATAAAAAATAAAAACAAAACCCAGGTGGGCATGATAGCATGTGGCTTTAGTGTCCCATCCTGGGGAGGCAGAGGTGGAAGGATATCTGAGTTTGAGGCCTAGACTACATAATAAGTTCCTGGACAGCCAGGGCTATGTAGTAGTCCCTCCTAGGAAAGGAAATTGCTCACATCTCTCTTCTGGCTGATCCGTCCTGGTTTTTTGTTTTGTGGCTCAGGGTGGCTTTGCTCCTGTCTCAGCCTCCTAGTTACTGGCATGTACCACCATGCCCTGCTCTCTGGTTTATTTGTTTGCATATTTAGTCCAGGGGTCAATAGCAAGTGTCTTCTCGAGTCACTTTCCAGCTTAGTTTTGAGACTGGTTCTTCCTGAACCTGGAACTCAGCTAGACTAGAAGGCCAGTGAGCCCCAGAGATCTAGACTGAGTCATTCAGCCCATCTTCCCCCAATCCCAAAGGGCAGGGTCTTACGGAACTTAAGCTAGTCTTGAACTTGTGGTCATCTTGCCTTCAGGCTCTTGAGGGTATTTACTTAGGTTTTACCATATAAACATTGCAGATACAGATTCCAGCCCAGCAAGGGAGCTAGTTGTCATTGATGTGGTGTGTTTGGGGCGTCTAGTACAGTGTTTGCTTAGATTCTGTGTTTCTATGGTTATTTCTGTCATCAAAATCAGGCCCTTTTTTGATGAACATGAGGAGGATTGTGGGTCAAGAGCCTTAAACTCTTGTGCATCTCTCTTCCTAGGTCCCGTGGCAGTGCTGGTGGCCATGGATCCCGAAGCCAGAAGGAGCTGCCCACAGAGCCCCCCTACACAGCTTATGTAGGAAATCTCCCTTTTAACACAGTTCAGGGTGACATAGATGCTATCTTTAAGGATCTCAGCATACGGAGTGTGCGGCTAGTCAGAGACAAAGACACGGACAAATTTAAAGGTAAGTTTTGAGGAATTTATTGTGGGTGGATCTGGAGGGTTAAGAGGTGGGATATGTGAATGAAAATAAGTTAAGTGAGCCAGAACGCTCTGCTCTGGTGTGTGTGTCCCATGTTAGCCTGGTCCCCGGCAGAAATCACCATACCTCTCCCTTTAACGCTGTCCCCTTGGGAGAACAGTGTTTTATGATTGTAGTTTGTAGTACATATTCCCAGGTTTGTCTGCCCAGCTTTCATATAGTTCTGTCTCTGCAGGCACAGGAGCTATCTCAGAGGAAAAGGAGGCAATAAAACTAAAGACAACTTCAAAACAAAAAAATTTTTTAGTTTTGTACCTGTATGTCCCTGAAAACAACTTTTTCTTTAATTTTTTTTTAAAGATTTATTTATTATGTATACAACATTCTTTCTCCATGTATTCCATGTATGCCCACATGCCAGAAGAGGGTGCCAGATCTCATTACAGATGGTTGTGAGCTACCATGTGGTTGCTGGGAATTGAACTCAGGACCTCTGGAAGAGCAGTCAGTGCTCTTAACCACTGAGCCATCTCTCCAGCCCAAAACAACTTTTTTTAAATTAGCTTTACTTTTATGTTGCATATGAATGTTTTACATACGTGCATGTATGTATATGCACCATGTGTGAACCTGATAGAGTGCCTGGATCTGGGGTTACAGATAGTTGTAAGCCACAATGTGGATGTTGAGATGTTCCTGGCCCTCTGGAAGAGTCAACAATTGCTCTTCTCCAACCTTGAAAATAACTTTTAGTTTCCCTCTCAGTGTCTTGTTTTTCTTGGTGGCTTCCTGATAATTGTTATCTGAAAACAACCTCAGTGGTGCCAGACTCCCTTGGGAAACTTAAGAGTATATTTGGGAGGGCTAGTTCATTTTACATGTAGCTGGTGTCTGCACAGTGGTGTCTGAATGGGTCAAGGATGGGAAAGATGGGTAAGCATATCCTTCCTCCCAGTCCTAAGTGCATGCTGTCCTGGGTTCATTCAACTTACCCTGTGAAAGCCAAGCAAAAAGTATGTGAGTGTGGCTTTGTATAGGCTTTGTTTGCTTCAAACCCTGCGGCTGGGCATAGTATATAAAATGCAGTAAATTAGGGAATCTCTGCATGCTAAAAACACGAGCAAACCAAATTTGCATAAGGTTTATGGGTCAACGTGGCTTCAGGCTGCACCAGTATTGGGTGTCTTGGGGTCTGTCTCTTGGAACATTGTGCTGAGTTAGAGCTCTAGAGGTTGAGGTATGTGACTGTGTTGTCATTGCCTCCTTAAACTTGGAAATCACTCTCCCGGATACCCTTGCTGAATTCACCTAGGGAAGAAGACTCCCATTGGTCTTCTGCAGGTTGGTGTCCTCTAACAGCTAGTGGAGCAGCAGCTGCTGGCTCAGATCTTCCAAGCACCGTTTAGTCTTTCCGAGAGTGATGTGTGAGGAGGGTGTGGGGTAATCGTGAGCACATGGGTATACACATTAAGCAGTACTTAATCCAGATTTAGACATCACAGGGAATGGACAGCAGAGTCGGTGTCTGGGATGTAGTTGTTAAAACAGATTTCTAGCCCAATGATATCAGAAAATGTCATCCTGTTGCTAAGGGTATATTTCTTAGCTTAAAACAAAAGTAGGAATTTAGTAGGTACTATGAACCCCTTCCTTCAAAATGTTGTAGGTATTAATTTGAATCTGAAGTCTGCCTCCCAATTAGATGACATTAAAAACAAGATCACCCAGAAGCCAGACAGCTCTGCAGCAGTCCCAAGAAAAGTTTTAATAATTGCAGTTAAAGCTTATAAGCAGAGGTCTGGGTACATGCTTCTATGGCAGAGCATTTACCTAACATACACAAGACTCTGCATTCCATCCCCAGCACTGCTATATATATGAGAGGGAAGCATTGTAAAAACACTGGCTGTTTCAGTGCCTATTAGGTTAGCATTTTCTACCTGATGGAATATAATTAAGGGCTTGGAATGTGGCTTAGCTGGTAGAGTGCTTGCCTAGCATGTGCATAGCCCTGGGTTCTATGCCAGCATTACATAAACCAGGCATGGTTGTATATGCCTAAAACCCCAGCACTTGGGAGATCGAGACAGGAGAATCAAAAATTCTAGTTAACTTTAGTTAGTTATATATAGCAAGTTTGAGGCCATTCTGGGCTACATGAAACCTCATCTTGAAAGGTGGGTATTCTAGCATGTCCTGTGGTCATCCAAATGGTACAACACTATGGGCTGTGGTGTCTAGTGATGCTAATGAGACTCCAACAGGCCTGGAGTCCAGAATGTGTGTATAAGGTAGCTTTTGTTCTCTTTCAGGGTTTTGCTATGTAGAATTTGATGAGGTGGATTCCCTGAAGGAGGCTCTGACGTACGACGGTGCAGTAAGTATCATCAACTTCCCCTTGCCCAGGCAGGAGTCTGAGGTATATGTTCGTGTTAATACATAAAGTATTTTTCCTCTTGTCCTCAGCTCTTGGGTGACCGGTCACTTCGTGTGGACATTGCAGAAGGCAGAAAACAAGATAAAGGTGGCTTTGGATTCAGGAAAGGTGGACCCGATGACAGAGGTGATTGACTGTTTTTTTTTGTTGTTGTTGTTGTTGTTTTGGTTTTTTGAGACAGGGTTTCTCTGTGGCTTT
>NC_022010.1:22980669-22987062 GCF_000317375.1 Microtus ochrogaster
AACTAGCTCTGTAGACCAGGCTGGTCTCAAACTCACAGAGATCCGCCTGCCTCTGCCTCCCGAGTGCTGGGATTAAAGGTGTGCGCCACCATCGCCCAGCTGACTGTTTTAAAAGTGGACACAACTTGCTGTGTGCACACAGTGCTTGCTACTCATGTGTGTCACTTACTGAGAGCTTAGGTTTTGGAATACTTCTGCAGTGACTTAGGGTTTCTATTGCTGGGATGAAATGTGATGGAGAGCAGCTTGGAAGAAAGGGTTTATTTGGCTTAAACTTCTGTTCATCACTAAAGGAAGTCGGCGGGGCCATGGAGGCTTACTGTATTGCTACCAATGCCTTGCTCAGCCTGCTTTCTTCTAGCACTCGGGACCTCCAGCCCAGGCGTGGCAGCGCCTACAAGCTTCTGTATAGCCCAGTCTTATAGAGGCGTTTTCTTAGTTGAGGTTCCCTCTTCTCATGACTCTAGTTTGTGTCAAGTTGGCATAAAACGACCCAGTACATGCAGCAACATTGCCTTATCCTAGTTAGGTTTCTGTTTGCTAAATCACCGTGACGAGGGCAACTTGGGGGAGAAAGTATTTATTTGGCTACAGTCCATCATCTAGGGAAGCAGAAACCCTGTAAGGAATGCTGCTTACTGGCTTGCTCAGCTTGCTTCCTGACGTATACAATCCAGACTCACCTACCCACAGGTGGCATTGCCCAAAATAGGCTGAGTCCATCCACGTCGATCATTAATCAAGAAAATGTCTTCTCAGACAGTCTCACATGTCAATCTGATAGAGACAATTTCTCAATTAAGGTTTCCCTTTTTAAATGATTGTGTCATGGCAACCAACTAACCAACACAGACCTCAACTTGATCTTTTGTGTGTGTGTGTCCTCAGGAATGGGTGGCTCTCGAGAATCTAGAGGTGGATGGGATTCCCGGGACGACTTCAACTCTGGTATCAGTATTTAAACATTCCACTCTTCCCCAGTCCCTTGTTGTCCTTTGTTTCTTGGAAGTGTTCAGCCTAGGCAGATTGAACTCCTCCAGAGAGACTCCCCTGAGCATGTTGCTTGGGCTAGAGTCAGGACAGCTCCTGAGGTTTCATATGTGGTACGAAAAGAACTAGCAGCGTTTCTAGAAATGACATAGCATAAAGGTTCCAGAGGTGCCCGGGAAACCTCAGTGCTATGGATCCTGATGGCCAGTATTTTCTTGAAGAACATGGAGCTGTGGATAGGCTCTGCTTCACCATCCCTCCTCAGCCGATCCAGGTTGATGAGAGGATGTCTGTGTCAGTCAGTAGGTGTGGGGGTGCAGGCAGGCAAATGCAAAGTCCTGTAGCCAGTCAGAAACGAGCTTATTCATAAAAGTACAGTAGCATGCAGTAAGTCTGTAATTTTATGTATAAGCTGGTTTCTGACTGAAGTGTGCAGCATGTGTCAGAGCCAGCCCATACAAGGAAAGCAGGTCCTGGGGTGGTGACCCCTAGTCTACAGTGTTAGAGCCTTAGGTCTAGAAAAAAGCAGGGTGACTGATCCATAAAATGAGCAACTTACTAGTGACCAGAACCTTCCTGCCTCACTTTGACTCCGTCATGAATGCAGCAGGAAGGTAGATGAAAATATCCCACAGGAGCTGGGTGTAGGTAGCTAAGCGTGAAGAGAGGCCCTGAATTTAAGCCCTGCACCAAACGTGCACACATGCCTCCATCACCAGAACTGACAGCCAGTGTGCTAACCGTGACTTTGTAAAGAGAACTAAGGGTTTCCTTGGTAGAAGTCCATATCTCCTACATAACCTTCCCATTTGGGGTTTGGGGTTTTGTATATGTGCACCATTTGTGTGCTTGGTTCCCACAAATGTAAGTTGTGTGGCCTATCTATAATCCCAGTGCCCGGGGGACTGAGGTAGGAAGAGCTCAAATTGGAGTCATAGTTAAGACTCTGACTTAGAAAACCATGAAGAATAGTAAGTTGCAAGGAGTGAAATTTCTACTTTGCAAAAGGAAAGCGGGCATGTTTGTCTAAATACTCTCTTGTGCTCTGTGTGTGCTATTGTGGGGATTGTTTGTTTAGACAAGAGCCCACCATATAACTTGCTTGCCTGGAACACTGTGTAGCTCAGGCTGGCCTCAAATTCAGATCCATCTTCCTTTTAAGCACTGGAATTTAAGGCATGTACCTCTTCCCCTGGCTTTAAAGAAAATATTTTTAATTTTTGTTTCTCTGTGTGTACACAAGCCTCTGTATGTATGTGCAGGTCAGAGGGTAGTTTTCAGAAGACATGTCTTCTTACACTGGGAACCAGGCACCGAAAGAAGTCAGGGCAACATGTTGGCTTGGCAGCAAGCACCCTCACTTGCTAAGGCCGCTCTTGGTTTATTTTTGAGACAGCATCTCTCATTGGCCAGAACTTATCTGTTGCAAGGCTGGCCAGCCAACAGTGAATCCCAGGGATCCACTGTCTCTGTCTCCCCAGTGGTAGGATTACAAATCTATGACACCATGAGAACCCATAGAAGACCAGTCTTTACCTCCAGATTCCCAGGAGCTGTAGTTGACAAGTAGTTATGGGCCACCAGATGTGAAGACAAGGAACTGAACTCAGTGCTGAGAACAGCAAGCTCTTTGGATGGTGGGGCTTTTTGTTTGTTTCTGATATGGAGGTTTCCTGTGTGATCTTGGCTGGCCTCAAACGTGGGAATAGACCTGCATCTGAGAAACACCGTCTGTAGCTGAGAATTCAGCATCTCTTACATGAGCTGCAGTTTATGCTGTGGACTCTCAGCACGTACAGAGTTGTGGCAATGTGAAGTTCCCTCTGAGTGTTCCACACAGCAGCAGGGACAGTGGAATAGAACAATTGCCTAGAGCCCCCCAGTGAGGGGTAGGTTGTGACTTGGAGGCAGAATGCTTGACTAGCTCCTGTATGTGGTGCTTGCCTTTAATCTCCGCACTAGGAAAGCAGGGGCAAGAGGGTCTGAGTTGGAAACCAGCCAGGGCTACTGCTAGTTGACACCCCATGTCAAAGGGGGTGCTGCTTTCTTAAAATCACTGAGCAACTAGGGTCGTGGCTTAACAACAGAATGCTTCCCTAGCACACACAGGGTCTGGGTTCCATCCCCAGATGTGTGATTACCCAGCAGGTGCACATTTTTATGCACTTAATTTAGAAAAAAAATCTCATACTAGACAAACTAAACATTAAATTTGGAGTTGGTTCCTAGACTATTGTCTGTCTCTTTGTAATAGTGTAAACAATTGCTAACTCAGTATCTTCTTCCTTAGGCTACAGGGATGACTTCTTAGGGGGTAGGGGGGGCAGTCGCCCTGGAGACCGGCGAGCAGGCCCTCCAATGGGGAGTCGCTTTCGAGACGGCCCTCCCATGCGCGGCTCCAACATGGACTTCAGAGAACCCACAGAAGGTATGGCAGACATTCTTAGTTAGGACTTACTGTCTACCCCCTGTAAAACCTGTCTTAACCCTGCATTGATTTTAACTAAACTTGTAAGAGTCCATTTTGAAAATTGGATAGGACTGTCTCAGTGGCCTATAGTCCTGGTACTTGGGGAGGGGTGGGTTGAGGATGAAGGATCCAGATTTCAGTGTCATTTTCAGCTGTATAGAAAGTGTGAGGCCATCCTGGGCTATGTGAAGCCCTGTCACAAAGGATTGGGGTCATTGAAGTTCCTGTAGTTTGGTTAGCTGCCTGGGTGTATAGCATGGAGCCCATTTTGTATAAGCTATCTTGTTTTCTGTCCTCCAGAGGAACGAGCACAGAGACCACGGCTGCAGCTTAAACCTCGGACAGTGGCAACACCCCTCAACCAAGTAGCCAACCCGAACTCAGCCATCTTCGGGGGAGCCAGGCCCAGAGAGGAAGTGGTTCAGAAGGAGCAAGAATGAGCTTAGATTGGGAGGGAATGGGGCATGGGGGAGCTGGAGCAGCCCAGCCTGGTGGCAGCCGGTCACCCTGCAGGCCCCATTCCCACCTGGCACTGTCCTCCTTACAGCGGAAACACAGAGCTTGTGAGTGCATGTCAGCTGTTAACAAGTGGTTTCTAGTACATTCTTGGCTTTGCTATATCTATCTAGTGCCTGTTTTGTGCTTTCTTTCTGTTTTCTTTCTCTTCCCTCTCTCTCCTGCCCTCTCCCTGCTCCTTCCCACACGGTGTGGGTGTGGTGGTCCCGTGTGGAAGGTAGGCTGAGGTGCTGCTTCATCCTTCTTTGCTTTCTTTCTTTCCTTTACATGCCCTAGCCACACTCTGGGCGTGCTGTCCTCTGCTTTTTCTTGGAGCTTCTCTCCAACCTGCATGTCGAGTTCTGTGTTGCTGTGGCTTCTGGGAAAGAACTAGAGCCACTGGCTAGGTGGCTGGTGATGACTTGTTGGTATCCAGCTGGGATGAGCGTGCAGAATTGGAAGCACCTTGCTTTTAAAACAAGGAAACATGCCTGCCGGTCCTGATAGGCTACTGTGTTGGGGGCCTATCACCTGCCCCAGCAGCCTGTTCAGGCACAGCGGGTTCCTGTCAAACAGTGAGGCCAGAAGGATACAGAGGAATCCGGACATTCTGCACTGGTGGTGACCTGAGTGCCAGTGGCCATGTGACTTTGCTCCTGCTCGCTCTTAAGACCAAGTGCAAGCTCATTCCCTGCTCTTCCTGGGCCATGGAGGCCCCTTGGGGGTGCAGCCCACTGCAGCTCAATCTGCTTCCTACAGCTGAGGCCGTGGGAAGCAGGGGTGGTGCTGGAGCTGCACTGGGCAGCTGTGCTTGCACTGAGTCTGTGCGCTCTTTCTTTCCCTTGTGTCTGTCTGCTCCGGGGTGCTTAGCATAGAGGCTGCTCCCCACCACAGCTCAAGGCCTAGAGTCTGGCACTTTATCTGATAGATACACAGCTGTTAAGACCCTCGGTACCTGGGTGTCTAGAAACCTCTAGGTTTGCTGCCTCCTCCGTGGGGCAGACCCCTGCTCCCACAGACAGTGTTGAACACTGACTTGGGAGCAAGGGGGATCAGGCTTTGCTTTTAGCTTGAACAGCTGTGAGTGAACAAATGGAAAATGATTTGGCATCAAGTCCCCATCTGTTCTGATTGGAGCAGTTAGGGGTCAGCCAGCCACTAGAGCCTTAGGGAGAGGGGCTGAGAGGTGCGCAGCTTGCTTATTAGCTAGCAGCTTCCTGCCAGCCTTCCCCTTGGCTTATGATTGTCTTTGTCGCAAGGTCTCTGCAATTTACAGAACTCTCACTCCTTCCCTCGCCTGCCATCTTCTCTGCTTCTGAGATAAGAACCATTTGTGTAACACCAATACCTAACTTAAGACAGACATGCATTGCGTGGTTGTAATCAAAGCTGATGCTTTCAGATGATCTAATCCATCTCCAATGCGGAAAAGACAGAACAGGCACGTCCATCACACTGCTGGGCGCCCAGCTGACTGTAAGAATGGAATTCCAAACACTTAACACATTCAGTTCTATGACAGAAAGTGAGTCTATGGATATGGTATTTTGTGAATGATCTTTTAAATAAAAGAGAACCTTACGTAACATCTACTGTGTCTTTCTGGCCACTTGTGAAGTTGAATTTTGTGTGCTGTTGAGGGCATTAGAAGTAATTTAGGTGGCAGGTTCAGTGCAGCTTTTCAACCATTCAAAGAGTTATGCTGTCATCTTTGGTCCTATTAGGCAAGCGCTGTGGTACTAAGTGTGCTCTGTCCATCCATCTCAATTCCCAGTGATGGATGGCCTTGCTTGAGGCCTGATCCTTGGACCCTCAAAAGAAGAGAGTGGGGTGCAGCCTGGTAACACAGGCCAGTCATCTCAGTCCTTAAAGGACAGTGTTTGTTGTATAAGCATCTCCGGCATCCATGTAAAACAGCAGCGCACCCCCATGGTCCCAGTGCTGGAGATGCAGAGACGGGAAGATAAATGCCTAGGATGTGGGTCTGTGATAGACTCTGTGTTTTAAAATGGCCTTTGAGGGCTAGAAATGGTTGAGTTAAGGGTACTGACTGCTCTTCCAGAGTTCTCGCATTCAGGTCCCAGCATCTACATGGTAGCTCACAACCATCTATAATTTCAATCCCAGGAAGTCTGGTGTCCTCTTCCGACCACCATCAGGCATGAATACATGTGCAGGTGAACACCCTTACACGTAAAATGTATGTGTTGGGCATAGCGGCATACCTTTAATCCCAACATTCAGGATGCAAAGACAGGCAGATCTTGAATTCAGTACATAATGAGACCATGTCTGAGAAATGCTGCTCACTAGCTTAGCTATCTCGTGTCCCTACCTCCCAGGAGTCAAAGCTAAGGGTAGGTGTGACCCTAGCAAAATGCTCAAGTGAAAGGAACTTTTTTTTTTGGTTTTTCGAGACAGGGTTTTTCTGTGGCTTT
>NC_022010.1:22987162-22990769 GCF_000317375.1 Microtus ochrogaster
TGTAGACCAGGCTGGTCTCGAACTCACAGAGATCCACCTGCCTCTGCCTCCCGAGTGCTGGGATTAAAGGCGTGCGCCACCAACGCCCGGCGAAAGGAACTTTTTTGAACCATCTCTATTGATGGTCCTGAGATGAATTCAGACAAGTGGTTATTGAGTTCTCTGCCTTTTTTAAAAATTCATTTATTTTGTTTTTCAAGACAAAAATGTAACAGCCATGGTTTTCCTGGAACTCTGGATCAGGCTAGCCTCAAACTCCCAGAGATCCGCCTGCCTCTGCTAGGATTAAAGGTGTGAGCCACCACTGCCTGGTTGTTTTGTTTTTGTTCCTGGGAATTGAAGGCAAGGCCTATATGCTACGCAAAAACACCACAGCTGAGCCACACTTCAACCTCTGCAGGGTTCTTAGACTGGATTCACAGAACAACAGTATGCTAAATTGCTCTTCCTTTGGGTTCATTCTGTTGAGCCATATTGTCTCTCCAGAGTCTGAGTCTTGGTGATTTTGAGGATTTTGTGGTGTTGGCTTTTTTTTTTTTTTTTTTTTCTTGGTGTTTTTGGCTTTTTGAGAGCCTCTCCTGGAACTAGCTCTTGTAGACCAGGTTTGTGGTGCTTTATAATACTTTTTGTCTACTTATGACTTTTTGTCTACTTATGTAGGGTGTGCCTGCAGTGGCTAGAAGAGGGTGTTGGGTCTTCTGGAGCGCACGCTCTGTGTGTGTGTGTGTGTGTGTGTGTGTCTGTCTGCGTGTCTGCATCACGTGCACTCAGGGCTGGCAGAAGCCAAAGGAGGAGCCAGCTTCCCTGGAACTGGACTTGAATTGTGAGCCGACATGTGGGTGCTCGGGATCATCAAACGGCCCCCTGGAAAAGCAGCCGAGTCACCTCTCTTCTGGTCCTAAGATTTAGTTTGAGCATGAGCATTTTGCCTGAATGTTGCACTATGTGCCTGTGGAGTAGTCAGGAGAGAGTACTGAATCTCTTGGAGCTAGAGTCACAGCTGGTTGTGAGCTCTCCTTTAAAGAGCAGCAGGGTTTTGTTTATTTTTTTTGTAAAGGTGAACCACAATATTGAAGACGGGACAGTGAGATGGCTTAGCAGATAAGGATACTTGCTGCATGCCTGACAACCTAAGTTCAATTCCCAGCACCCACATGGTTGAAAGAAACTTTCACAAGTGTCCTTTGACCTCCTATGTTGTCTACACACACAAATGTAAAACTTAACTTGGGAAACAAAAAAAATGGCTATAGCCAAATCAGTCCCTGCTTTATCTCTCACTGCATCCAAAGCTCTATAAAATGTCAGATACTCTAAAGCAACTGCTCTGTAAAATTGCTTTGTGGTCTTCTTTTAGGCCCTACAAAGTTTGGATTCCCTGGGAGATGCTATAATGGATCATTAGCAGAGCAGTCCTTCTGAAAGCAGGGAGAAGGAGACACCCAGAATACCAAGGAAGGGCCTTCTCATATATTGTACTATTGAAATTAAGGATAGATTTACGCCTTTAAATCCAGCACTCGGGAGGCAGCAACAGGCAGATCTCTAAGTTCAAGACCATCCTGGTTTACAAGAGCTAGCCACTGTCCTTTCAGGACAGGCTCCAAAGCTACAGAGAAAGCCTGTATTGAAAAAACAAATATGAGGGTTGGAGAGATGGCTCAGTGGTTAAGAGCATTGCCTGCTCTTCCAAAGGTCCTGAATTCAATTCCTGGTAACCACATGGTGGCTCACAACCATCTGTAAATGAGGTCTGGTGCCCTCTTCTGGCCTGCAGACATACACACAGAATACTGGATACATAATAAATAAATATCTTTAAAAAAAAACAAGATAACATAATAAATATTTAAAAAAACAAAAATGAAAAATTGGGGCTAGGCAGTGGTAGCACACACCCTTCTTTAATCCCAGCACTTGGGAGGCAGAGGCAGTTTGAGGCCTGCCTGGTCTACAGAGAGTCCCAGGACAGGCTCCAAAGCTACGTAGAGAAACTCTTAAAAAAAAGCAAAAATGGAAAATTAGGGCTGGGCAGTGGTCGCACATGCTTTTAATCCTAGCACTGAGACCAGCCTGAGCTACAGAGAGTTCTAGGCCAGGCTCCAAAGCTACACAGAGAAATCCTGTCTTGAAAACCCAAAAAAGAAAAAAAAAATTAGAAAGGGCTTGGACATTATAGGAGTATGCCTCCATACCTAGCCTGTGCATTGTGGGTATGGAACCTAGGCAAACATTTACCAACTGAGCAACATTCCTAGCCCTCTCCATTCCAGTTTGTGTTGTTTCATCTTTGGGGGGGGAGGGTTACTTTTGTAGATCAGGCTGGCCTTGAACTCAGATCTGCCTGCCTCTAGGTGCTAGGATTAAAGGGGTCTGCCACTGCCGACTGGCTAATAATCTTTAGCTGTGTGTATGGGTGCCCTCAGAGGCTAGAAGGGTAGCTATGCCACCGGACTTGGATAAATGCTGAATTGTTACCAAAGTGTGGGGAAGAGGCCAGCTGTGAACACTAGCTCTTCCTGAGTCTCTGCTTCCCCACCTGACCCCATGGGAAAGGATGCCTTTTGAACTGAGTGTGCCAGGCACTATCTGACACATATTCCCAGTGGTCCTAGGGTGTTGGAGATGGAGCCAACTCCTGAGCTGCCTGCAGGTCTCCTGCTAATGGGTCCTGTTCCCTGTGTTACTTTACTTCACCACATGGTGGCAGCAGTAGGCTCGGTGCAAAGACTGGAGGGAAAAAAAACCCAGACCACTAGGGCAGACCTTGGTTCTGAAACACAAAACTCAACAAGCAGATTTCAGGGTGGGACTGTCTTGCCTCAAGCTTGATGTGACCAGCAGGTGGAACATCATATTAGCCTTTTTCAAGTTGCAGGGTGCAGAGCTAGGCAGGCTGTTGATCCTTGTCCCTTAGGGCACTGGTGCCTCCCTGAGCCGCAGGCAATGACACTCCCAACTGAGAAGCAGCTTTGGGGTAGAGGGGACATATGACATAGTCCATAAAGCTCTCAAAAGCCAGAAAACCCGAACTCATAGCGGCTCTGGGAACAAACACTGATCTCAGCACTGAGGACACGGAAACAAGGCTCTCTGGAGTTTGCCTGGACTACTCGCCGCCCCGGGTCTGTGAGAGGAAAGCAAGGTGGAAACTGGGTGTGGTCCCAGCACTCAGGAAGAAGCAGGTGGGTCTCCAAGTTCCCAGGCCAGTCAGGACTACATAGACATAAATAGGGAAATAAACCACTGGGTGGTCTGGCAAGGTGGCTCAGTGGGTAAAGGTGCTTTCTAACAAGACAGACTGAGTTCTATCCCTGGGACCCATTTGGTAAAATAACCAATTCCATGATTGGTGGTGATGGCACACTCTGATCCCAGCACTTAGGAGGCTGAGGCAGGTGCATCTCTGAATTTGAGGCCAGCCTGGTCTACAGAGTGAGTTCCATGGCAGCCAGGGCTACTCAAAGAAACCTGTCTTGGGGCAGGAAAAAAAGAAGTAGATGTTACCAAGACTGACTTCTGGCTTCCACGTTCACACCCCCCACCTCCCTCACTGGCCTCCACGTTCACACCCCCCACCTCCCTCACTGGCCTCCACGTTCACACA
>NC_022010.1:22992401-22993049 GCF_000317375.1 Microtus ochrogaster
CCCACCTCCCTCACTGGCCTCCACGTTCACACACCCCCACCTCCCTCACTGGCCTCCACGTTCACACATACCCCCATCCCCCTCCCAACACACATACAGAGGCAGGTTGGGTGTCTATCCAGCTGTTTGTGACACTGCTCTTTCGTTCCATCTGCTGTCTTTGTGCCATCCACCATGCCCCTTACCTTGTTTGTCCTATGGGATTCTGCTGCTCTAGTCTCCTTGTCTGCCTGATCCCCACTCGGACGCTGGAGGTTGCTGAAAGGGCTCTGCTTGTCTGTGTCTGTCTTTCTGGTCCTCTCCTGACCTGTGTGACTCTCTCTCCTCCCCCCTTTCTCTCCCTCCCCTCTTGGTTGTGTGTGTGCGTGTGTGTGTGCGCGCGCGCACGCTGTGGGTCCCTCCTGCACGGCTCTCCTTCTGTCCTCCCCACTTCTGTATGCATGTGAACTCTAAGGTTGACATTGCTCCTCTTCTCTGTGCTTCTTGGGGCCTGTGTGAGTCCTGGGCTTTCTGTGTTTCTGTGCCTATCTCTCACTTCCCATTTCTCCTGTGTCTGTTTCTGTTTCTTTTTTAAACCCCCGTCCCATGTGTGTGTTTTGTGTTACATGTATATCAGAACAACTAGCAGGTATCAGTCCCCCACCCCAC
>NC_022010.1:22993149-23010759 GCF_000317375.1 Microtus ochrogaster
TTACATGTATATAATGTACTTTGACCATATAACCTTCGCCCCTCCCCCTCTCACTGATCCCCTTTCTCTTCCCAACTATTGGAACACATTGCTAGGCAGATTTTTGAGATCTTGTAAACACTAGCACTCGGCCACCAACGGCGACATTCACAATGAGCTTACAATGCTGTCCTCCGTTTTGTCTATCAGTGGGTGTGCTACCACAGGGACTCTTTCAGAGGGGTCTCCCATGTCGTGTAGCTCCAAGTCAACAAGGACTCTGTCTCAGGCTGCAGCAGTCACTTTAACAAAAACACCACCAGCTCCAGCTTAAACAATGAATGTTTCCTTCTCACAGTTGTGAGGCTGAGAATCCCAAAATCAAGGTCCTGGCAGGTTCAGTGGCTGATGGCTCTTCTGCTTAGATGGCCACTTTCTTGCTGTGTCTTGCATATATATTGGAGAGAGAGAGAACTGGTGTTTCCCCTTCTTTGTGTAAGGATATGGATCCCATCATGGACCATGACCTTGTTTAAACCTGACCACCACCTCTCACAGCTCCACCTAAGATGATCACTTTGGGACTTATACCTTCACTTTATGGATGTCAGCGGGAGGCAAACATGCATTTCATAACAGACGTGTGTGTGTGTGTGTGTGTGTGTGTGTGTGTGTGTGTGTGTGTGTGTGCCAGAGGACAATGAGCAGGTATCCGTCCCCAACCTGAGTGTGTGTGTCAGAGGACAATGAGCAGGTATCCGTTTGTCCTCTCCCGCCATGTAGTTCCTGGTGCTAGAACTCAGGGTGTCAGCTTAGTGGCAAGTGCAGTTACCCAGTGAGCCATCTTCCTGGCCTGCCTTTATGTTTCTTTTTGGTTTTGTTTTTTTAAGACAAGGTCTCACCGTGCAGCATCCCTGGCTGGAACTCACTATGTAGAACAGACGCCTCATACTCTCAGAGATCTGCCTGCTTCTGCCTCCCAGGTACAGGCATTTGAAGGCACACACCACCATGCCCCACTCCTCGCTCTCTATCTCTGTATCTTTCTCTGTCTCTGCCCCGCCCACTCTGTCACTAGCCAGTTGAGCAGTCCGGCTGAGGCGGATGTGCGCGGATGATTCAGTAGTGACAGGAAGCCAACGGCCTTGCCTGCTGCCCGCCAGAGTCTGTGGTGTTGGCATCAGCTTGGGCAGGTGTGCCGGCACAGGATGGGTTGGCCATGGTGAGGAACCCCCACTCTCAGGTAAGCATTTCCCAGGGGTGCCCAGCTGAGCAGGTGTTTTCTGCACCATACTGAAGACCCTTAGCTATGGACTGAGCGGTGGCTGAGACATCTGATAGCCCTGGCCTGGTGCTGTGGCCCCTTAGGGACAGCCTGTTTCAGGGGCTCCAGATATCATTTTCTTCCCGAACCCCGAGCCTGTGAGACCCCAGGAGGCCCCCAGGATGGTTCTGGTATTACCAGTGACTGGGGAAGGCCAGCCAAAACCAAGAGATAAACTCGGTTTCTCCCATCTGTAAAGGGTTAATACCCCAGGCCTGTGGGTGAATCTGGGATGCTCTGGGGAACTGTGCCCAGGCCCTGTCTCAGCCAGGAGGAAGTTGCTGTCCCTCATCCAACCAGTCCTGACCCAACTTCATACCTGTTGACGGATAGCCCCTGTAGAGTTGGCGGGCTCTGTTTGGCTCTGTGAATAGGTAGCCCGGGTTGGCCAGGTTCCTCTAGCCAATCTCCACCACCACCACCACCACCACCTGGAAAAGGGCCCACCAGACCTCTGCACATGGCTATACCCACAAACACATGTACAACTCACCTGGACGTTTGGCCTTCGATAGGTTTTTCAGAGCCCTCTCTCCACCTATTTGAAGCCCCAGGTACTTGGTCCAGCCAGGTGGGGATTGTGGTACACTGCTGTAATCACAGCCCGAGGGATGCTAAGGAGGGAGGACAGTGAGTTCAAGGCCAGCCTGTACTCCGTACTGAGACCCTGTCTCAGAGGAACAAACCACAGACATTCAGCCAAGACCACAGGCCCCAGAGTAGCTCATGAACACAGCTACAGCCATCCCAGGTCTGTGCGATTGGTTGCAATCCTCAGCTAAGCCAACCCTTGTGGCCTCTTGTTCCCTGAAGGGTGAGCCATGGGCAGAGCTATCACTAAGGACCGTTGAGGCTGGAGGCTCCGAGGTTAGAGACCAGCCCTGTGCAAACCTTGTTCATATGAAAACTGCCCACTTCCCTTTGAGCTATTTTGGCCCACAGAACCACAGGGCTGTGGCAGTCCCCGGCACACCCGCAGCCAGCCCTGCTTGGCCCCTTGGGGCCTTGTGTGACTGCAAGCTGCCCCTCCTGCAGCCCCAACCTGTTGTCCCCTCCACCCTCAGCTGGCCTGCTGACATCCCGGGTAGAGAGCGCGAATGAGCACATGGAATGGCGGGAACTCAGGGGGCCCGCTCTGGACTTCCGTCACTGCCTCTTTAACTCTGTTTCTTTCTGGCGAAGTACATACCTCTCTGAGCCTCCCGTTTGCCCCCTGGGAAGAAAACAGTTGGGCTCAGGCGAATTCCCAACTGAGAAGCAGGTCCCAGACCCTGTCAGGGAAGCGCCTCACGCGCTCGCACCTGCTCTTTTTGTTTTGTTTCTTACTATTCTAACACATTTTTAATTACTGGATGGATGGATGGACAGATACGTGCTATGGTGTAGGGCAGAGAACACCTTGCAGGAGTGAGGTCTCACCATTGTGTGGGTCCTGGGAATCAAGCTGAGACTCTGAGAAAAGCACATTTTACCCAAGCTAGCTCACCAGCCTCCACTCCGCCTTTTCCTTACCATGTACTGATTATGCATAATGATAGGCTGTGGCTTTTCCATATATGTAAAGGATGCATCTTGACTGTATTCACCCGGTCACCTCTCTTGTCCACCCCATTCTCATTGGTTGCTTGCCCTCTTCCCAACCAACCCCCTTCTGATATCATGGTCTTCTTCCAGCAGGGTGGGGTCTGGTGGTAGCCTGGTGAGTTCCATTAGGTTTGCTTTCAGGATGTGAGGGGTTAACCTACAGGAGCGTGGGCACCTTACCATGAGGAACTTCTCTCCTCCAGCAACCTTTTTAGTTAACTTTAAAATTTTCATGTAAGTTGGCACATGATGGTGCCCGCTATAATCTCAGCCCTTGGGAGGCAGAGGCAGGCCAGTCTCTTTGAGTTCTGGGCCAGCCTGGACTACACAGTGAGTTTCAGACCAGCCAGGGCTTCACAGTGACTTCCTGTCTCAAAGACAAAATGTATGTGTGTGAGTGTTTTGCTTGCATGTACATATGTGTACCACATTCATGCCTGGTGCCCACAAAGACAGGGTGAGGGTTGGATGCCCTCCTGCCACGGCCTCCTCAGCAGCTAGGAGAGCAAGCCTGCTCCTCTAGGCCTGTCATCTGCTTCATTAGGTTCTCACAGTCTTCACAAGGTTTAGTCCCTCAGACCCCACTGGGGTCAGTGGAGGGCATCCAGGCTGTGCCTCTCGACATCACCAGCTGGGATACTACATCCCCTCAGTCTTTGTACTGACAGTCCCTTCCCATGACACATGGCCACAACGGTGACTATGACAAGAATCTAGGTGGAAACAACCCACATGACTGACCCTGCTCTACAGTCATCATCTCCATGACAGGCCTCATGTGACATGTGCAGAGGCCACACGTCATTTCCCTGGGTGGCAGGCTTTAGCATAGAGATGATCTGAGCCACACCACCCCAGGGCTGAGGACTTCTGGAGTCCCGCTCATCCCTGGACGACAGGCCTAGAAGCCAGCTGGCTCTCTGGTAACCAAAGCCTCTTGGACAGAGCATGGTCCTCCTTCCAAAGGCATGGGGTCTTGAAGAGGAAACAGAAGCCAGCAGGCCAGCTCCTGGGACCGTGAATGCCAATCCAAAAATACGGGCTTGCTCTTGGGGTCCCAAGTGGACTGAGGTGAGCAACCACTGAGTTATAGGGAGCCTGCTTGTGCTATGTCCAAGTCTCCTCATCCTCCTCGTTTTTTTCCTTGAGAGAGTGTCTTGTAGCCCAAGCTGGCCACTGTGTAACCAAGGATGACCTTGAACTCCTGAGCCTCTGCTTCCCAAGTGCTGGGTTACAGGCATATAGGAGCAAGATACCATGCTCCAATTCTCTCTTCTCCCCACCCTCCCGCTATTACTCTTTCATATTTCCCCCTCTGCCTCCTCTCTGTCTCCCCCTCCGTGTGTGTGTGTACATCTCTCCTTTTTAAAAAAAATTATAGATAGGGTTGTGCTTTGTACCCAGAATTAGCCTTGATCTCCCAGTCCTCCTGGCTTGTTCATTAGTTCTTTCTTTCTTTCTTTTTCTTCCTTCCTTCCTTTCTTTCTTTCTTTCCTTGTTTATTTTGTTTTTGTTTTTCAAGTTAGGGTTTCTTTGTGTAGTTTTGGAGCCTGTATGACTGTCCTGGAACTCTCTGTGAACCAGGCTGGCCTTGAACTCACAGCGATCCATCTGCCTCTTCCTCCCAATCCCAGTGCTGGGATTAAAGGCATGTGCCACTACCACTCAAATTTTTTTTTAAAGATTTATATATGAGTGCTTCATCTGCATGCTCGCCCTTATGCTAAAAGAGGTATCATATCCCACTAGAGATGGTTGTGAGCTACCAGGTGGTTGCTGGGAACTGAACTCAGGTCCTCTGGAAAACAACCAGTGCTCTTAACAAACCACTGAGCCATTTCTCTAACTCCCCTGGTTCTGTTTCGTGTAGTGCTAGAATTATGGGGATGTGCCATATGCTCAGTTTATGTCCTTTGATAGACAAAGTCAATGTTCTAACCAAAGGCCACACCCCAGCCCCTCACTGGGGGATTCTAGGCAGGGGCTCTACCACTGAGCCACACACCAGCCCCTCACTGGGGGATTCTAGGCAGGGGCTCTACCACTGAGCTGCGCCTTCTCTAGCTGGAAGCAGGACCGAGTGCAGACAGAGCGGCCACTTTGTCACCATCACTCCACATGCCCCTGACTGGCTCCCTCAACTGTGTCCCTGTCCATGCTCTAAGCTGAGTCTCTTCGTACTTGTGTTAGCTGGTTTCATAAGGGATGGCTGTATTCTACCCACTCACCAGACTATTTAGGGCTTCAAGGCTGGGACAACCACTGCCTTCTCATGGCCCTGGGCTAACTGGGAGTTCACAGCCTCCTCAGTGCAGACATCCCCCCACAGCCCCACCTCCCCCTTTCTCTCACTCTACGGGTCCTCAAGCCCTGTCCCTCCGCCGGGCACCCAGCCCTGAACTATGCTGTCTCAGGGTGCCCTCCTCTGAGAGGCACCCTCTAGCTCCCACACTACAGGCAGGATCTGGGTTGGTTGGTTTTTTCGAGACAGGGTTTCTCTGTGTAGCCCCAGCTGTTCTGGAACTCACTCCATAGACCAGGCTGGCCTCCAACTCAGAGCTCCGCCTGCCTCTGCCTCCCGGGTGCTGGGATTAAAGGCAGGAGAGCTCTCTTCAGTGCTGAGCCATTGCTCCAGCCCCACCACCTTATTTTTGTTTTGTTTCTGACATTGGATCTTAGTCTTTAGCCCAGGCTAACCTGAGACACACTAAGTTGTCTCCGGCTGGCCTGAGGCTACAGGCAATTCTGCTTCGGCCTCCAGCGTTGCCGGGATGGCAGATGCAAGCCCTTGTGCCCTGTCCATAAAGCAGCTGGGGCCGGGTCCCAGTCTCAGCTTCTCCAGTTGTGAGTTAAGGAGCCTGTCTCTCAGGGCCAGGGGATTGGGAATGAGTGCTTGGGCTTGTCCACAGTTTCTTAGTGCTGCCCAGTGATCTCAGAATCTTCTAGTGCACATGGTCTGGTAGTCAGTGTGTTGGTTAGGGTCTCATAGGAGAGAGACATGGTTGGTCAATCCTGGAGCAAGGACGGCCATAACATTGTTGCTGGAGCCAAGAGCCAGAGAGATCAGGAGCTGAAGCCATTGGGTAGGGCAGCAGCTGGGAGCCCCTAGCTCACAGATCTCCAATGCAGCTTTGCAGCCCCCTCCCCAAGCCGACATGAATGACAAGTTGGAGCTGCTGTGGCCATTGTCAGTACCAATGCTGCTGCTGTTGGGGGCCACAGCCTGGCTGTGTGCCCGCTGCTCCCGCCCAGGTAAGTGTCACACGGGCAGGGAATGATGGGAGTACCATGGAGATTCTGTCCCAGAGGCCTCTGGGGCTGGACCTGGCTGTCACAGAAGGGACAGGAGGATGAGCATCCAGGAACCAGCTGCTGGCCCCTACTCAGCCCCTGAAGACACTGGGTGTGGGTGAAGGCCAGTTTTATTAGACCAGGGCAGTCACTTAGGCCAGGAGTTGCTCTGGAGAAGAAAAGGGAGGCCGGCTACCTGTGGCACCCTCTATTTCAAACTGTCCTCCCCTCACAAAAGAGATTAAGTACCTTTCCTTCCTTCCCTCCCTCCCTCCTTCCTTCTTCTCCCTCCCTCCTTCCTTCCTACCCCCTGCCCCAGCCTTCTTCCAGCCTCTCTTCCTCCTTCCTTCCTCTCCTTCTCTCTCCCTTGTTTCTTCTGTCTTCTCTCTGTTTTTTTCTTCCTCCAGCCTTCCTTCCTTCCTTCCTTCCTTCCTTCCTTCCTTCCTTCCTTCCTTCCTTCCTTCCTTCCGCTCAAGCTAGCCTCAAATTGTTCCTATCCTCCTGCCTCTGCTTCCTAAGTGGTGGGATCACAGGCATGTGTCACCACACCCGACTGATATGAACCATCTCAATGACAGGCAGCCACAAGGGACTTTGCCAAGGGCCTAGTGGAATTACAAAGGGGGGGGGTGGTCAGCCCTCAGCTTCCCTCACCACACATCCCAAGTTCAGGGACACTTGCTATGCCATTTCTGTTCTTGCAGGGGTGAAGAGAAATGAGAAAATCTACGAGCAGAGGAACCAGTGAGTTGTCCCAGCTTGGTGTATTTGGGGACCCCCCCAGGGGCCCAGTTTCTGCCCTCACTCATGTCTGTTCCATGGCAGGCTCCAGTGGGTGCTTAGCATTCATCGGAGGAAAGAATCCAGGGCTGTCTGAGGGAATGCGCCAACACAGGGCGTGGTAGCGGGGAAGAAGCCTGGACACCAGGCAGAATGGGAGCAGAATCTAAAAACCACTTGAGCCGGGCGATGGTGGCGCACGCCTTTAATCCCAGCACTCGGGAGGCAGAGGCAGGCGGATCTCTGTGAGTTCGAGACCAGCCTGGTCTACAGAGCTAGTTCCAGGACAGGCTCCAAAGCCACAGAGAAACCCTGCCTCGAAAAACCAAAAAAAATAAAAAAAAAAAAAAAATAAATAAAAACCACTTGAGAGGCACCTCCTGTCACCCCAGATACCCCAGAGCCTGCCTGGGCCACAAGGGAGTTCAAGGCCAGCCTGGCAACTCAACAAAACCTTGCCTCAAAATTTGTGCAGCAAGTAAAAGTGACTGATGCCAAAGTCTGGTGACTTGAGTTTGATCCCTGGAATCCATGGTAGAAGACGACTAAGGACTCCCAAAAATGTCCTCTGGTCTCCATCTGCTTACTACACCACACACTGCTTACTACACCACACACACACACACACACACACACACACACACACACACACACTCACACACACACCACCACCACCAACAACAACAACAATAATAATAAATACAAATAAACTTTTTTTAAAGTTGAAAAGCAGGGCTGGAGAGATGGCTCAGTGGTTAAGAGCACTGGATTTGATCCCCAACACCCACATAATCAGTCTTTAACTCAGGCTCCAGGAGATCCAATGCTCTCTTCTAACCTCCTCAGGCACCAGGATGCATGTGGTGGACAGACAAACACGTGGGAAAAATACCCAGTAAAATACCCATGCATATTAAAAAAATAAAAGAACTTTAAAGTGTGTAGGGGGTGGGGAAGAGATTGTGACTCAGCTGTAGAGCATGTACCTAGAGTCCCCAGAGAAGGGCTGAGTATGTGGCTCAGCGGTGCTTGCTGAGTATGCTCAGGGTCCTGAGTTCAATGCCCAACATAAAATAAAAAGGCAAGGGGCAGGCACAGTCGTACATCCCTTTCATCTCAGCACTCAGGAAGCAGAGGCAGGCGGATCTCTGTGTTCTGAGCTAATCTGGTCGATATAGTCCACAGAGTTCCAGGACAGTAAGGCCTACAGAATGAGACAGCATCGCAAAACAGAAAAAAAGACGAGAGGGGAGGGGACCTGGCTGACCACACACACTTCCTACACTTACAGCACAGACTTCACGTGCACACCCCAACAGGCACTGTCACACACACACACAAACACACACACACACTCACACACTTCCTCATTTCCTTTTGCAACTGAAAAACCGCAGAGATTTGAAAACAAAATCTTCCATCTCTGACCACCATGGGCCATGGTAAAGCTTACGTGTTTATTTTTCTGTTTGAGACAGGGTCTTATTCTGTAGCACTGGCTAGCATAGAACTTGCTCTGGAGCCCAGGCTGGCCTCAAATTCCCAATCACCTTCCTGACTTTAGTGCTAGGAATCCAGTTGTAGGCATCCAGTCACCTTCCCAGGCTCTGCTCCTCCCTCTTCTCTGTGTTCCTTGGCTGGGGCATGTCAAGGCCCCACTCAGCACACCTTTGTGTATTTGCAGGCAAGAAAACGAACAGAGCTTTACCCTGGCTCAGACCTACTCCTGTGAGTCCCTGCTGCTTCCTGGGTTTGGTTTGGGGCTTGGACTTCCCAAATCAAGGTCCCTTCTGTGTCCCTTGCCCTGAGGCCAGCCTGATGTAGTGGGCAAAGGCTCAGCTGGGTGAGTGCCTACCTATACCCTGTTCCTGCTTCCCTCTTAAAGTGGCCAGACCAGTGTGGCCAGGACCCCTGAGGGACACAGCTTTGGACAAGCCGTCTGAAAGGTAGGGAGACATTCCGCAGTGCATGGTCCTCCCAGGGACCCCCACCTGGCACAGTCAGCCAAGCCTTGTCCCCAAGCTGCAGAACTGTCTTGGTCCTGGCCTGTGGGGGCCCAGGGGACCGTCCCCTCCCCAGGGTGCTGCCTCAGCCCTCCCTTGCCCCATCCTTGCAGGAAGAACAAGCTGCTGTTCTCTCACCTCGAAGGTGAGTGACACCAGGCAGGGCTGAGCCTGAGTGGGGATGGGACAGTGGAGCAAGTACTGGCCTTTTAGGGAGGGCTGAGCCTGGGGTTGATGGAAGGGGCACACGCTTCTAACAGACTGCATACAAAGCTATGACCGTCCAAAGCCCCTAGTCCCTTGCTTGGGCTGCAGAGCCTGGGTTGGGCTGGGGCAGGACCTGGAGGGAAGACAGCTTAGCCTTTCTTCCAGGTCCTGAGTCCCTTAGGTACCAGAACTTCTACAAAGGTGGGTAGCTCTGCGGGGAGGGCGTGGCCACAGCCCAGGAGCTTAGCCCGTCTTTAACTTTCCTGTCTGCCTCTTCCAGGCAGCAGTCACGAGCCTGATGAGACCTATGTGTAAGTGGCCCTCATCCAAGCCTGCTCTCTGTACGCCCCGAATTTCTGGGTCTCCCGTCCCAACCGTCTTTATCTATGAGTCATTTAGTGAAGGCCTTTCAATCTGGTGACCATGGCCGCTCAAAGGAGGAGCTTCTGGTAGGGTGGGCAGCCATCCTGCCATCTGGTGAAAGGCGAGTTACAAAGCAGTCACCATGGGCTACCTGTCAAGATGTGATTCCCTCCATCCAAAAACGGGGTGGGGTTCAGTTTGTAGTATCCGGGTTTCATCGCCAGCACTGCGTTAACCAGATGTGGTGGCTCATGCTGTAATAATCCCAGCACAGGGGAAGGAGGTCATCCTGGTCTAGAGAGTTTGAGATCAGTCTGGGACAATAGTGGGGGTGGGGGGCAGGTGGCAGTCAGCTAGCTCAACCACTGAAGGCATTTACTTCACAAGCCCCACAACCCAATTTCTACCCCCCCTCATCTCCCTAGCTCAACCACTGAAGGCATTTACTTCACAAGCCCCACAACCCAATTTCCACCCCCCTCTCACCTCCCCACCGCCCCCGGGACCCACACGGTAAAAAGGAAAGAACCAACTCTAAATGTAAACTTGGAAAGAGAGAAGGGAGGAGAGAGATAGATGCATAGATAGACGGAGGGGCCATGGTGGGGTGCAGGTCCTCCTCCCAGCCATCCCAGAACTTGGGGGGCTAAGACAGAAGGATCTGATTCAAGGCCACCTCCCAAAAAGAAATGACCCCTAATAGGGTCTCCTCATGTCATAAATGGGGAGAATTTTGGCCCCGGGATGGGTGGGTGGGGACTTGTTGAAGGTGTCCTAGCCAGGCTGACAGTCCCTTAGCCCCAGGGTAGTCAGGGGTTCTGGAAACATCGATAGTGAATTGGAGGGGTGACCCCCTCCTGGCCCTTCCTGATGGCCCCCTCCTGACAGGCCTGCCCAGCAACCTGCACTCTGTTTTCTTGTCCAGAGACCCCATCTCCACAGACTACTACAACTGGGGATGTCCGCAGAAGCCCCCAGAAGGTAAGGGGGAGGCTGGGGTGGGGAGGTGCAGAGGAGGAGGCAGCCCCTAGGTCGGGATGGGTCTGCAGAGATGTCGAGAGGTGAAGGGAGGAGGAGGACATGCTACAGGCTGGCCGAGGTGGGTAGGGCGGAAGGAAGCTGGTCAGCACATGATGGGGACAGAGCGCAGAGAGCAAGGGACAGGACAGGAAGCAGAAGTGGAGCCGTGGGTGGGAGCATCTGAGCTCACTTCTCCACCGGGGCTGGGCAGACACAGATGGGCACTGATGACAGATAAGCCCAGGCGGGCATGGAGGATGCCAGAGCCTTTGGTCATGGTCACTTCTGCTTTACAGAGAGCAAGGGTGGGGGTGGGGGGTGGGAATCAGGACAGAGCCTATGGAGAGGAGCCGGGCTCTGGGCGGGGTCCTCACCTGGCTCTGTAGCGGGTCCTGGCAGTGTATTGAGGGGTCCTCTTCTTTCCCCCACTCTCTGCCACTTCTCCTCTTCCTCTTCTATTTTTTTAAAACATCTTTAAGAAAACAATTTGTTTATTGCGTGGGTGTGGGGACACACATGTGGCAGTCTTGGGACGACTTGTGGGAGTCGATGCTGACCTTTAACCATGTGGGTCCTGGGGAAGGAGCTCAGCAAGCGCCTTTGCTTGATCTTTATTCTTTTTTTTAAAAAAAATATTTATTAGCCGGGCGATGGTGGCGCACGCCTTTAATCCCAGCACTCGGGAGGCAGAGGCAGGCGGATCTCTGTGAGTTCGAGACCAGCCTGGTCTGCAAGAGCTAGTTCCAGGATAGGCTCCAAAGCCACAGAGAAACCCTGTCTCGAAAAACCAAAAAAAAAAAAAATTTATTTATTATGTATACAGTGTATGCCTGCACTACAGGCCAGAAGAGGTCACTGAAATGCATTATAGATGGTTGTGAGCCACCATGTGGTTGCTGGGACTAGAACTCAGGACCTGTGGAAGAGCAGCCAGTGCTCTTAACCTTTGAGCCATTTCTCCAGCCCCTGATCTTTATCCTGTGAGAAAGGTCTCCTGCCAGGTGTGGCGGCACAGGCCTTTAACCCCAGCACTCAGATCTCTGGGAGTTCGAGGGCAGCCCAGTTTTCACTGCAAGTTCCAGGACAAGCAGGGCTACACAGGGGGACATTGTCTCAAAACAAAACAAGACCAATAAGACGGACAACAACAGACACGCACATCTGCACCAGCAGACACACAGAACAAACAACAACAACACCCCCAAAAACATCTGGTCTAAGAGAATGCAAAAGACCCTGAAGCCCAGGGGGAGAGCTTGGTGGGGCTGTGGGGGCAGCAGAAGCGGGAAGGGACATGGGGCTTGCAGGTAGGGCCCACCAGCAGACCCCTGCCAGCTGCCTTCTATTACAGAGGATGACTCCAACTCCTACGAGAATGTGCTTATCTGCAAGCCCAGCGCCCTGGACTCCGGTAAGGTGGTCTCCCCCAAGAAAGGCAGGGCAGGGGCTGGCAGCCCGAGCTAGGCTCACCCTCATGAATAGGAAGTGAGTTCCCAAGACTCAGCCTTGCCTGCGTTCTCCATGTCTCTGCTACTTTTGGGTCAAGTTCACCCAAAGGAGGAGCTGGCCCTTGGCTCCCTGGACCTACTCAGTGTCCCCATCCCCTCCCTCAGGTGGCGAGGACGCTGAGGATTACCAGAACTCACTATCCATCCGAGAGTGGAGAGAATCCAGGAGGACTGTGGGTCTGTCTCCCATGGGCAGAGGCCACCACAAGTGCAGGCTGGGGTGGTGGTGGTGGGATCCACTCCAGCAGGCAGCAGGAGGGTCGGCCTGGGTGGGTTCCCCTCCAGCCAATCAGGCTAGCTTCACAGTGGAGCCTCCATTGTATGCAAGGCCAAAGAACTCCCCTTGGCAGCAGCGTGGCCTCCAGAGCTGGTCACCCAGTCTTGAAGCAGGAGAATTTCTGAAAACACAGCAGGGACAGCCTGTGTCACCAAGAGTCCTGTGCAACATGACACCTCCCCTGTGTCATCTGTGGGGTCTTGAGCACGCCGGCTGGGGACCAGCAGTGGTGTGTGTCTGTGAACTATGAACAACCAACCACCCGTCCTGATCCGTAGGTGCACCCGTGTCCCCATCAGGGAGCCCAGATGAGGAGCCAGATTACGTGAACGGGGATGTGGCTGCTGCTGAGAACATCTAGAGGAGAACCAATCGGAAGGAAGGTACCGCACCCTGTGGCTACTCAGAAGTGAAGGGTCCAAGTGCAGGGAGGAGCCTCGGACTCATGACTAGCCCCCTGCATGCACATCAGCTATTAATACTAGAAGGGAGATGCTTACTGAAGTCCACCGGTCCACTTCCTGTGGGACTGGGGGACCCAGAAGAGTTAGGGTTACCCAGGTGATAGGAGGAAGCATATACATGGTCGGGGCACTGGAGATGATTTTTTTTTGTTATTGTTTTTTTTTTCTTTGTTTTTCAAGATAGGGTTTTTCAGTAGCTATCTAGTCAGTCCTAGAACTAACTCTGTAGACCAGGCTGGCCTTGAACTCACAGAGATCTGCTTGACTCTGTCTCAAAAAAAAAAAAAACCATAAAAAAAATCAGATAAACAATAAAACAGATAAGAAAATTCAATATACCAGACATAGTGGTGCACACTTTTAATCCCAGCACTCAGGAGACAGGCAGGCAGATCTCTGAGCTCCAGGACATCCTGGTCTACAGAGTAAGACCCTGTCTCAAAAAAATCCCAAAACCAAAAATGTACTATGTTCCCTGGTAAGAAGCCTTGGTGATGAACAACCAGGAGAACGGGGCTGTAACTTGAGATGGGGTGGTGGAGACTAGGATTTTCTTCCTCCTCATTGGGAAGGACATCCCTGGAACAGCAGCCGTGGGGAGGTGGCAGAAGCAAGAGACTTGTCTTTAGCAGAGGGCACGGGAGAGGTTGGCGGTCAGCCAGCGCTGGCATTGGATTTATTCACAGACGAGAGGGACAGTGGATCTGGGTCTTGCTCCCTTCTCCCTCCTACCTTCTACCACACTTGGCAAGCTTATTTTTCCTCTCTCTCTCTCTCTCTCTCTCTCTCTCTCTCTCTCTCTCTCTCTCTCTCTCTCTTCACAGTGTTCATAGTAGCTTTGTTTGCAATCCTTACAGGCTTTTTTTTTTTTTTAAAGATTTATTTATTTAGAATAGTGTTCTGTCTGCGGGCCAGGAAAGGGCACCAGTTCTCATCATAGATGGTTGTGAGCCACCATGTCATTGCTGGAAATTGAACTCAGGACCTTAGGAAGATCAGCCTGTGCTCTTAACTGCTGAGCCATCTCTCCAGCCCCCTGGCAAACTTTCCTTTATGTTTTGTTGAGACAGGTTCTTTTTTTTCCTTTCTTTCTTTTTTCCTTTTTTTTTTTTTTTTGGTTTTTCAAGTCAGGGTTTCTCTGTAGCTTTGGAGCCTGTCTTGGAACTAACGCTTGTAGACCAGGCTGGCCTCGATCTCACAGAGATCCGCCTGCCTCTGCCTCCCGAGTGCTGGGATGAAAGGCGTGCGCCACCACCGCCCAGCCATGCCTGTCTTTTTATGTGGGTTCTGGAAGTTGAATGCAGGTCTTCACGCTTATGTAAGAAGTACTTTACTGATGGAGACACCTCTCCAGGCGCCAACCTTTGCCTCCTCTCTTCTCTCTTGAAGGGCCAGAGGGAATTGTGATTTGAAGCATTCATTGCCTGCTGAAGCCTGCTTGCCAGGAACGCTCAAGCTTCAGACCTGGCTGTGGCTGCTCTTGGGAGACGGTCCAGAACACCCTGACACACAGCCTGGGAGACCCTGAACTTTCCTGGGGACAAAGCAGGTGCCTGGGGACATTGGCTGTGCTAACTGGAGGCCCAGGACTGGAGGGAAGCTGCTTCCCCAGTACCACATCTAAAACTTGGCACAGCAAAATCACTCACATTGGTCTCAAGCTTGCAATCTTCCAGCCTCAGCCCTAGTGCTGGGATCACAGGGTGTATCACTACCTTGTATCTTTTTTCCTTGTTTGAACCTCACATTGCTTATGAATGTTGGTTTCTGGTCATGTTACCTGTTTCTGTGGTTAACTTCTATTGTTGGAGCCATATTTAATAGTGTCAATGTCAGGGGGACTTCCTGTCTTTCAGAGAGCATTACATGAACTAACTTTAATAGATGAATGGGGTGTAGGGTAACCTTGGGTCTCCTTGTTCTTAGTGGGCTCTAGTCTGCTCAGATTTATCGCCCATTCCTGCAGAGACCTTGTGAGTCAGTGATAGGGAAACAAAACTGGTCCACACCAACCATCAATAAACCACGAGTTCAAGAGCAGGCCCTGCCACATCGGTCTTTGTCTATCATGTCCAAAGGGCTGAGCGGCTGCCTCTGTTGCTCTCCATTCTTGGGTTTTTGAAGATAGGCACACTGGGTAGCCCTGGCTGGCCGAGAACTTGCTATATAAATCAGGCTGGCCTTAAGATTCGTATGATTCCACTTCTGGGTACTGAGACTAAAGGCAGCAGCACGCCTGGCCTGCGGTTTGAGAACACTGTGGGTATATCACATGTGGGTGCCAGTTGCGTTCTGAAGGAACCAGAGCACTTGGGCCTTCATACAGACCTTTGTCAGCTGCCCTTGAGTGCTGGGAACCCAGCTAGGGTCCTCCGGAACCTAGTTCAGGCTCAGCCCCTAGACACATCACTCCTGTTTTCTGAGCAAGTGTCTGTCATTGAACTTGTAGCTTGCTGATTGGGTAGACTTGCTGGACAGGGAACCCCAGGTACCCGGTCTCCAATTTGCCAGCACGAGGAACATAGGCGTCCACCATTCAGGTGGCTTTTACTTGGGTGCTATGGATTCAAACTTAGGTTCTCATGCTAACCTAGCAATCACTTACCCACCAAGCCATCTCCCTTAGTGTGTGCAGGCATGGTCAGAGGCCAGCTCTGTGACGCTGGGGCTCCTTCCACCTTCAGGAGGGCTCCAGGGACAAAACTCAGGTCAACAGGTTTGTGTGACAGGTCCCTTTACCAGCTAAGCCATCTTGCCAGTACCCTTTTGTCCTGAGTCACACTCTGTAACCCAGCCTGGCTGGCACTGAACTCATGGCAATCCTTTGCATCAGCATCATGGGTGCTGGGATTATAGGTCTGTGCCACCACACCAGGCTCTGGTAAAGACCTTTGCCAGAAATGAAGATCACATTTTTTTTTTCTTTTGAGACAAGGTTTCTCTGTGTAACAGTCCTGGCTGTCTTGGAACTCACACTGTAGACCAGGCTGGCCTCGAATTCACAGAGATTCACCTGCCTCTGCCTCCTGAATGCTGGGATTAAAGGTGTGTGCCGCCACTACCACCTGGTTTATGTCAAGGTTCTTACTTAATAGAAAGGACCCTGAAGTCCAGAGAATGGGCTGTGCACTTCATGTTCAGTCCCTTTCCTCAGGACACCACAAATTCATTCTGAGAGGAAAAATGCTGTAAGTTAGTATATTAGAAGAAACACCTAGAACCCAATTGTTAGACACTGACACAGGAGGCTCTTATGTTTTTTTAGGGTGGCCTGGACTCACTTTTTAACAGGAGCTAGTCTGAACTTAGCCCGAGTGCTTGGCATTATGGGTTTGTAGGACTGGGGAGGTGGTTAGGGTGTTCTGGTTATTCTTACAGAGGCCCTGGGTTTAATTCCGAGCACCCATATGGAGGTCTACAAGTATCTGCAACTTCAGTCCCAAGGGACTCAATGCCCTCTTTTGGCCTTCATAGGTACTGCATGCACACAGTGCACAGGTAAAGCACCAACACACACAGACAAATCAACCTTAAAAAAAAAATCACTAATAGACATTAATTTGAAAAATTATGGTGTGTGCTACTGTACTTGGCTTCATTTCTTAAATTTATTTTTATAATTTTACTTATTATTGTGTGTGCATGTATGCAGGGCCCAAATGACATCTTTTATTGAGACAAGTCTCTCTATGTAGTTCTTGAGCTCGCAGAGATCCTCCTACCTGTCTCCAAGCACTGGGACTAAAGGTGTGTGCCACTGCACTCTGCGCACAGAGAACGTCTGTCTCTGTGGTGTCAGCTCTCTTCTGCCTCTCATGGGCTCTGGAGATGGCATGCAGGTGGTCAGGTGCCAGGCCAGCACTTCACCCACTGCGCTCTCGCTGGCCGCGGGCACTGTTTTTACTAGCAGGGGACACCAGGCCGAAGCAAGACGCTGGTTTCCTCAAGGCCTCAAGCAGTTAAGCATTACAGGTCAAAATCCTGAGACTGAGGAGGTTGGGGACCTTCCCAACACACCCCATATCAGGCCTGCAGGTGAATTCAGATCAAAGAGCAGAAGTGGAAACCCTTGAGCTCAGTCACACAGCCGCCAGCGTGCTCGGGTCCCATCCCCAGCACTCAGGAAGCAGGAGCAGGAGGGTCAGCAGTTCTCAAGGTTGGGCACAGCAGCAGGGGTTCAAAGCCAGCCTGGGCTACAGGAGACCCTGTTCTCCCAGAACAAAAAACGAAGTGAGCATGTACTATGATGTCTTGGGCACATCTCCCACGACTGGACAGCTGGACCATCAGTGTCTCAGTGGCAAGGACCCTCCTCATTTCATCTCAACTGGCCACTGGAGCCATGGTCTTCTGACACAGCCTGGCCAGGAGCCCAGCCATCTGCAGCAAGGAGTTCACACCTTCCGCCACTTTCATGTGAGTGTATCCAATCTCCTGAAACACAAGTTCAAGGAACCAGTGGGTTAGCCAGGAGTGTGGGCTCCTTTCTATCTAAACTGTGAATGGTTCAAAACCAATGACCTCAAAATGCATCACAGTAAGAGGACGAACCTGGCTTCACTCAAGTTTAGCTCATGCTGGAAAAGGGTGTTCCAGGCAAAGGGAGCAAACCCAGAGCTTCCAGCACTGAGCTACAGCGCTAGTCTGCTAGGGTCTCACATAGGCCAGGCCAGTTTTAAAGCCCCTATATAGCTGATGATAGCCCTGAGCTTCTGAGTCTCTTGCCTCTACCTCCAAGGTATGAAACTATAGTCAGACAAAAGGACACCCAGTTTTTTGCTGTTGTTTTTTTTGAAACAAATTCTCACTG
>NC_022010.1:23011193-23013424 GCF_000317375.1 Microtus ochrogaster
GGAGCACTTAGGGTGAGCACCACCACACCTAGTCTCACTGCGGAGCACGTGAGGGTGAGCACCACCACACCTAGCAGCACACATCTTATGCCGGGCCAAAGAGCAACCCAGGGCTCTGCACACTCGAGGTGTGCACTCTCCCAACTGAGCCACCCCGTCAAATTCTTTTTTGTTGTTTTGTTTTTCAAGACAGGGTTTCTCTGTGTAGCCCTGAAACTCGCTTTGTAGACCAGGCTGGCCTTGAACTCAGAGATCCACCCGCCTCTGCCTCCCAAGTGCTGGGATTCAAGGCGTGCATCACCACTGCCCGGCTCTAGTCAAATTCATTAACCAAGGTTAAATGTACACTTGTCTGAGCTGGTGGTCTCACACCTGGGAACCCAACCATGTAGAACAAGAACCTGGCAGCCATGCTATCTCATGCGTGCCAGCATGCAGTGACATTTTAGTTACAAATGCCTTTCCTAGAGAACAAGTGACCACAACACAGCCACACAGCAGAATACTGCTCAGTGATAAGGGCCAGGCAATGGGCACGCTACAGCAGAGCTGGAGGGCACTATGCACTGAAGAAGCCAATGCACGGTAGTGTGGTAGTGCACGCATGTAGCCCCAGCTTGTGCTACACTGTAAGGCCTTGTCTAAAAATAAAGCAAGAAGCCGCTAGACTCAAAAGGTGGCAAAAGCGCACAAGGTATTCCTGAGCTCTGACTAACCTTGATGAATTCCAGTTTCAAGTATTCGGCCATCGGAAAGGTTTTACACACTCGGAAAATGTTCCCGATGACGTCCTCTGGTGAGTAGCCCAGGTGCCACAGGTGAGCAAGAATCTAAATGAAAGACAAAACAGGCTCTGAACACCGTGACTAGGGAAGGGAGATGGAGTTGGTCCCACAGTAGTCCTAGCCCATCACCATCAGCTTGGCCCGGGTGACCCATGAGGCTCTGAGGAACACCTGAACCTTATGGAGGTGCTGGTGGCCCCATGGATGCCTTGTGTCACCCAGCCCTCTGATCACGCAGGTAAGTTAGCCCGCTTTCCCAGCAGGTGCCTGTCTTCAACTACGGGCACGATGGTCTGACATCCTGCCTACATCATGTCTCTACCCAGAGCTTTCCAGGTGGAATTCCTCACTGCTGGCTCTCCCAGGCTCAGTAAGGACCAGACGACCTAAGCAGGGCAGGATTCCATTAGCCCTGTGTCTCCTTCCCTTCCCGTCCTCTTCCCCCAGTCTGGGGCTGTGTCTAAAGAGTCCATTGAGCTTTGGCAACTTGGGGTGGATTCTGGTAGTGTTAGGATTAGCTTTGTTCTTCCTTCAGTAACCAGCCTCGTCTGTTCCTGTTTCCCTGCCCAACCCTGCCCTGCCCCTAGTCAACTGGACTGGAAGCTGACATGCAGATTAAAAAAAAAAAAAGTGTGGGGGCTGGAGAGATGGCTCAGTGGTTAAGAGCATTGCCTGCTCTTCCAAAGGTCCTGAGTTCAATTCCCAGCAACCACCACCACATGGTGGCTCACAACCATTTGTAAAGAGGTCTGGCACCCTCTTCTGGCCTTCAGGCATACAGACAGAATATTGTATACATAATAAATAAATAAATATTTTTTTTTAAAAAAAGTAAAGTGTGTTAGCCCCATGCCCTCAGCACCACAATATGCCATGCCTCCCGCCATGATGGGCTGCAGGCTCTCCAAGCAGATCCAAGCAAAGCCTGCTGCTCCTGAGCCGCTTCTATCAGGTTCTGAGTGACAAGCAAAGTGAGAAAGTCCACCCGAAGCCGAGGGTGATTTTAAGGGTCAAGGGCAGTGGTGCGGAGTCCTGGTGGCACCATGGAAGCCAGGAGAGGAACAAAGGCCCACCTTATAAGCCTCATCGATGTTGGCATCCACGCAGTGCTGGATCATCTCCTTCACCAGCAGGGGGTGGGGCTCGTCACAGACCTGAGCAAACACCAGGAGAGGCAGCATGAGGCCCCACGGACTAGTTAGTCAGCACCAATTCTCCAATAACTGGAATGGGATTTGGGAACTCTTCTCACTTCCACAGACACCCCCAATTATGGCAGCTCCTGATGCCATGGTTACATTTCTCATGTCCGAAATGAACGAACCACAAAGCAGGCAAAGGCCCCAAAGACTCTTCCTGGTGGTATTGATGGCATGGAGCTGTGCATAGTGACACACGCCTATATCCTAGGTGCTGTGCACAGTGACACACGCCTGTATCCTAGGT
>NC_022010.1:23013579-23016726 GCF_000317375.1 Microtus ochrogaster
TGCACAGTGACACACGCCTGTATCCTAGGTGCTGTGCACAGTGACACATGTCTGTATCCTAGGTGCTGTGCACAGTGACACATGTCTGTATCCTATAACTCAGGAAGAGCTTAGTGGGGGTGGAACAAACTCTGTCTCAGAAAAAAAAAAAAAAACAAAACCAAAACAATACCCAAAACACCCCAGAGGATCTCAATTCAAGGCCAGTATGGGCTATATATTGAGACCTGTCTCTAAAATGAATAAGTTGGGGATGGTGGTGCATGCTTGTAATTCCCGATGTGGGAGGTGGAGGTTCAAGGCCAGCCTGGGTACACAGCCTGGGCCACAGGCTCGGTCAAGAAAAGAAGAGAAGAGAGTGGGAGGGGATGCGAGGGGAAAGGGGGGACAGAAGACAGGGGAGGGGAGGAGAAACCAGAGCCCAGCCCACAGCACAGGGGAGCTCTGAGGGGAGGTGGTGAGGGAGGGAATCCAGTAAGACTGCGGCAGGCTAGCGTGGATCTGCCCATCTGGCACCACTCACATGTGGACCCCCCCAGACCCTCCCACTGGTCCCTTGGGCACGAGAGACAAAGCTGTGGTGGGAAGAATGAGCATGGCCGTGTGGCCCATTGTTGTAGAGTGCCCCAGCCTTGGTACCTTGAACACATTCTCGCTGTTGATATAGCCGAATCCCGAGAAGGTTGACTGCAGGTTGTTCAGTGCCTGGAGAGGGCAAGGGATGCGTCAAGGGCCAATATGTCTTTCCCGGTCCTGCCACTCAGAGAGCCAACGCCCACCCCCCAGACTTGGTACAACACTCACTCCTCAACCTCAGCTTGAAAGGGCAGTGTCCTGGCTGTTCTTACGCCAACCTGACACACAAACTAGAGTTATCTGAAAGGAGGGACCCTCAACTGAGATCCTTCATAAAATCCAGCTGTAAACCATTTTCTTAACTAGTGTTTGATGGGGAGGTCCCAGCCCATGCTGGTGGTCCTGGGCACTGTAAGAAAGCAGGCTGAGAAGCCATGGGGAGCAAGCCAGTAAGCAGCACCCTTCCATGGACTCTTCATCAGCCTCTACACTGCCCTAACTTCCTTCGGTGAGGAACAGCAATATGGAAGTATAAGCCAAATAAACCCTTTCTTCCCCAACTTGTTTTGGTCATGGTGTTTCATCAGAGCAATAGAAACCCTAACCAAGACAGGCAGCAACAGTCACCCACCAACCTGGCGCATGTCCCCTTGGGCTGTGAAGATAATGGCTTCCAGGCCATCATCTGTGTATGGCACGTTTTCCTTCTCGATGACATTCATGAGCCTGGTGAGGACCTGAGCATCAGTGAGCTTGGTGTAGCGGAGCACTGCACAGCGTGACTGGATGGGCTCTGGACAGAGACAGCACAGTGAGCGCTCCCTGGCAAGGGCTGCTGCTTATCAGGACAGTGCTGACCAGAGCCAAGTGTCAAATTATCAGATAAGAAGTAAAGAGGCTGGATGGTTGGCCTTCCCGGTCCTGCCCCCCTGCTCTGCGGAGGATCTTCTTCTCTGTGCATGTGCTGTGTGTGTGTTTCCTTACCCCCCAAAACGCCTGCCTTTAACTGTTGGAAAAAAATAAAAAAGGAAAGAGACCTGAGTTAGCAACACCCAGGTCCTGCTTCTGGAGAGAAGTAGGCCTCAGGACAGACACCACCACACATACAAGCCTCCCCTCCCCAGAAGGAGTTAGGGGTCTCTGGAGTCACAGTGTGATGGGTGGGCCCTTCAGAGAAGATCAATTTAGTCAGACTGGAAGGGAACCCCAAGCTCTTTGACTCTCCACAGGGGAACAAGGGACGAAGGTGTCTGCCTATAACCCCAACACTTGGGATTACATAGGGAGGTAGGGACAAGAGGATCAAGAGTTTAAGGTCAACCTTGGTCAATTTAAGGTTAGCCTGTGCTACTTGAGACTCTGGCTAAACAACACAACAAACACAAACACCAACAATAAAAAAGGACAGGGGGCCGGGCGATGGTGGCGCACGCCTTTAATCCCAGCACTCGGGAGGCAGAGGCAGGTGGATCTCTGTGAGTTCGAGACCAGCCTGGACTTCAGAGCTAGTTCCAGGACAGGCTCCAAAGCCACAGAGAAAAACTGTCTCGAAAAACAAAAAAAAAAAAAAAAAAAAAAAAAGGACAGGGGGTCTAGCAAGAAGGCTTAGTGGATAAAGATGTTTGCCACTAAGACTGACAACCTGAGTTCAATTCTGGGACCCATAAAGATAATAACTGACTTTACAAATTATTCTCTGACATCTATACACAGACACACGGCCCCAACATGTACACACACATGTACACACACATGTACACACACACACAAAATAATTCTAAAATATGGGCCGGGCGGTGGTGGCGCACGCCTTTAATCCCAGCACTCGGGAGGCAGAAGCAGGTGGATCTCTGGGAGTTCGAGACCAGCCTGGTCTACAAGAGCTAGTTCCAGGACAGGCTCCAAAACCACAGAGAAACCCTGTCTCAAAAAACCAAAATAAATAAATAATTCTAAAATAAATGGTGTATGTGTGTGTGGGAGGGGTCCTGTCAGCATTAAGCAATTCGCCCACCTAGGCAGTCGTGAGCTGGTGTGGAAAAGGAGTGTGGTGACAAACCTATATATGACCACACACACACACTTGGGTGCAGAGGGGGAAGTGGGACAGAAAAGCCCCCACTGCTGGGGATCAGCGAAATAGAAATGAGACAGAGAACACACAATATGGTGACGGGATGACTCACGTAGTAGGTGACGGGAGATGTAACACCAGCCTGACAGGGTAGACCAGTGCTGTGGGCAGTAGCTGGGCTAAAGGACAAAGGGCCCCATAAGGAGGCACTGTGGTGAGGTGGAGGCCTGGCCATACTGGGCAGCCACAAAGCCTAACACAGAGTTGATGCCAGGGGCTACAGCACACGAAACAACCAGATGGGCTGAGTGGCTCAGGTCTGTCACCCCAACAACTCAGGATGCCGAGGCAGAAGAACTGCAGGTTTAAGGCATTCCTGGGCTATAAAGTGAGTTCAAGGCCAGCCCGGGTAAGGGAAGACCAGGTCTCAGAATAAAAAGTAAAGCGGGAAAAACTCTGTCTCTAAAAACAAACAAACAGGGGGCTGGAGAGATGGC
>NC_022010.1:23016997-23025461 GCF_000317375.1 Microtus ochrogaster
AGGTTAAGAGCACTGGCTGCTCTTCCAGAGGTCCTGAGTTCAATTCCCAGCAACCACATGGTGGCTCACAGCCATCTATAGTGGGATCTGATGCCTCAGAACACTCACATACATAAACAAATCTTTTTTTTTCTCCGAGACAGGATTTCTCTGTGTAGCTTTGGAGCCTATCCTGACACTGGCTCTGTAGAGCAGGCTGGCCTCGAACTCACAGAGATCTGCCTGCCTCTGCCTCCTGAGTGCTGGGATTAAAGGCGTGTGTCATCACCACCTCGCAAAATAAATCTTAAAAAAATAAATAAATAAAAAATAAATAATAAATAAATAAATAAATAAATAAATAAATAAATAAATACGCCTCACTGGATAGTGACCCAGGTGGCATGCTCACCTATGATTTTGTCTGAAGCATTACAAGCCAGAGCAAAGCGGGTCGTCTTGGAGTAGATTTCCATGGTCCTCCTGAGGGCCTGCTGAGCACCGTCCGTCATGCTGAGGCAAGCATAAGAGAGCAGTGGGTGCCAGGTCTGGGGCATGGCCCACAATCCCTGTTGTTCGGGAGGCAGAAGCAGGACTGGAAAACTGAGGCCAGCCTGAGTTACTTGGGGACCCCCACCTCCAGCCCGCACCTGTCTGCTTCATCCAAAATGATGATCTTGTGTCGGCCCTTGGGAAGGGTGACCTTCTGCTGGGCGAACATTTTGATTTTATTCCTCACCACATCAATTCCCCTGAAAAACAGGAAGAAAGCATGTGTCACAAATGGAGGAACTTTTTATTATCATGGGGAGGGGTTCGTGTGTGTGTGTGCGCGCACATGCGCACGCATACAGTCAGAAGACAACTTTAAAGACCCAGTTCTCGCCTTCACTTTGAGTTATATGGGCAGAACCAGTGCTTTCAAGCTGGCACAGCGAGGGCGTTTATCCACTGAGCCATCTCTGGTCCTATTTTATTTTTTTAACATGTCTGCGCAGATGCAGGGCACGTGCAGGCGGGTGCCTGTAGAGACCAGGTGTCAGAAGCCCTGGAGCTGGAGTTCTGAGCAATTGTGAACTGACTGATGTGGGTGCAAGGGAACTCTGGGTGAGGGCAGCATGTTCCTTTTCTTTGTTTGGTTTTCAAGTCAGGGTTTCTGTGTTCCCTGGCTGTCCTGCAACTTGCTCTGTAGACCAGGCTGGCCTCAAACCAGAGATTTGCCTGCCTCTGCCTCCCCAGTGCTAGGATCAAAGGCATGCACCACATGTTCTTAACTACTGAGCAATCTCTCCAGTCCCATACTTTATTTTTTGAGAGAGGCTCTTTATATAGCACCTGAGCAGACCTGGTACTCAGAATCCACCTGCCTTACCCTTCCCCGTGCTGGGATTGCCCACAGACCACCCCAAGCTCACAAGGGGCTTGTAAATCCTCCGAGTAGCCCCAAGGGCTACAAGACCTTATTCTAACCTGGGAACATGAGCTAATAGTCAAATACACAGACCAGAAGGTGGGCTGTGGCTGCCGGGGCTGCAGAAGGGAAATGGGGAGGCGCATGAGGGCAGTTTCAGTTTCGCAGGGCCAGAAAGCTGTTGCACAAGAACACAAACATATTAACATGACTGAAGTTGACATTTGAAAGTGGTTTCAGGGCTGGTGAGATGGCACATTGGGTAAAGCCACCTGCTGGCAGACCAGGCAAGACTGACAACCAGAGTTCAATCCCCAGAACCCATATAAAGGTAAAAGGAAAAAAAATTCCACATGGTTATGCTCTGATCCTCATGCACGCACACACCCACAACAGGGTTGGGGGGATGGTTCTTTTTTTTTAAAATATTTATTTATTTATTATGTATACAATATTCTGTCTGTGTGTATGTCTGCAGGCCAGAAGAGACCTCATTACAGATGGTTGTGAGCCACCATGTGGTTGCCGGGAATCGAACTCAGGACCTTTGGAAGAGCAGGCAATGCTCTTAACCACTGAGCCATCTCTCCAGCTCCCCCCCCCGGGGGGGGGGATGGTTCTTACCACCAACCCTCACAACCTGAGTTTGATCCTTAGGATCCACTTTGTGGAAGGAGAGAACCAGCTCCCAGCAAGGTGTCCTCTGACCTCCACATGTACATCGTGGCATATGCCCCTCCCCACAATAAATAAGCAGCAATAAAAACAAATTTTAAAAAGTATTTTTTTTAACATTTTCATCAAAACGAGGAACCCTGCAGGTGCTCCTCAGACACTCAGACAAGGCAATGAATGATTCCCCTGTTAAGCGTGGAGCCAGTGAAGCAAGCACCAGGCACGAGCTAGAACCAAGTGGAGCCTCTAGACTCAGGTACAGCAGACGGCCTCCACCTCCCCTCCCACTGTACCTGTCATTTGATGCATTGAGCTCCAGAACTGCATCCTTCAGCGCCGGGCCCAGCAGTGCTCTCGCCAAGCAGAGAATGCTGGTCGTTTTGCCGGTTCCTGGGGGACCCTGTAGGTGAGAGCTCTCTGCTTCATGCAGGGAAAACCCAGAGGCTGGAGAGATGCCTCAGCAGTTAAGAGCACTGGCTTCCATTCCCAATGCCCCAAATGGGCTGTAACTCCAGCTCCAAAGGATATATTATCACTACCCCCACCTCCCAGGGAACCAAACATACCCATGGTGTATAAACACAGATGCAGGCAAAACACCCATACACATAAAAATTAACTGATTAATTAAAGGGTTCCCAGGTAGATCTTGCTGCTCCCACAATTCCCACTGTTGGCACTTGCTCCCCTGATTCTCCAACAAGTCAACCAGGGACATGTGGGCCTCCCTGAGGAGGGAGTGGACATGCAAGATGCCCAGGGGACCAGGCCCAGGTACTCACAGCGATGATGATATTGGGCACATTGCCTTCTTTCGCAAAGACCTAGGTAAAAGATGTTCATTAAGTGTGGCTACATGCCTCTGATCTCAGCACCAGGGAGGTCGAGCAAATTTTTATTATTATTTATTTATTATGTATACAATATTCTGTCTGTGTATATGCCTGAAGGCCAGAAGAGGGCGCCAGACCTCTTTACAGATGGTTGTGAGCCAGCATGTGGTTGCTGGGAATTGAACTCAGGACCTTTGGAAGAGCAGGCAATGCTCTTAAACACTGAGCCATCTCTCCAGCCCCCCCATTTTTTTTTTTTTTTTTGGTTTGTTCGAGACAAGGTTTCTCTGTAGCTTTGGTGCCTGTCCAAGGTTGAGCAAGTTTAAGACCAGCTTAAGCTACATATCAAAGCTCTGTCTTGAAGACAAATAAATAGCCCAGGTGTGTTGGCACACTTGTTTAATCCCAGCATTTGGGAGGCAGAGGCAGGTGGATCTCTGTGAGTTAGAAGCAAGCTTGGTCTACAGAGAAAGTTTCAGGACAGTCAGGGCTACATAACGGGTAGTATGCTCAAAAAAAATCACACAAAAGACAGTAACAAAACCCCAAACCAACAACAATACAAGAAAGCACACTGGCTCAGCAGATAAGGTGCCTGCAAAGGCTAACAAGCTGTCTGTCATCCTTCATCAGGCTCACAGGGTTGCATCCTCCCATGGGCTGGGGTCATGGACTCAGTGGAAAGGAGGAAGCAGGCTAAGTGAGCAGCATCACCCACCTCCCTGCTTCGGGTCTGTGGATGCAGCGTGACCTGCCTCATATCTCTGCCACCACACCTTCCCCCAGGACGGACTGCGACCTTAGACTGTGAGCTAAAGCCAAATTAAACTAACCCTCTTGATGTAAGTTCTGCTCACCATGTACTTTGTCACCCCAGCAAGGAATAGGTGATGTCACCCTCCTTCCCCGTCTCGGCCATCTTTATCTAGTCACCACTAGCTAGTCAGATCCACACGTGATGTTGGAAGTGGTTAGAGTCCTTACCTCCAGCCTGCTCACTGTGTCTTCATTGCCGACTATTTCATTCAGCTTTATTGGTCTGTACTTTTCAACCCTGTTTTAGGAAAAAGCAAATATTATCATGGTTATCCTCTCAGTAACTAGAGGATCGGACAGGAAAGGGCAACCCTGAAAATTCTGGCAGGGTGGGACCGTGTTACCTGTCATGCCAACCCAGGAAGGCTGTGCCAGGAGGACCCAGGTTCAATTCCCAGCACCCACACAGCCGCTAACAACTATAATTCCAATTCCAGGGACCTGACACCTTCGCACAAACATATCAGGCAGGCAAAACACCAATGTATAACAACAACAAAAAATTAAAAAACCTTCCAGGCATGGTGGCAGATACCTGAAATCTCAGGTATGTTGGGGGTGGAAGCAGAGAGAGACTTTCACTAAGTTAAAAAAGAATGTGCTAGAGAAATGACTCAGTGGTTAGGGGCACTTGCTGATACAGAAGACCTGAGTTTGACTTCTAGCATCCACACAGTGGCTCACAACCTCCTGGAACTGTAATCATAAGGGACGCAATGCCCTCTCCTGGCATCTTCACATACTGCACGCACACAATGCCCAGACAGACACACAGAAAACACTCACACACAAAAAATAAAATGAATCCCAAATGGGAGGGGGGAGTCAGGCAATGGTGGCGCACCTCTGTGAGTTCAGGAGAGCCAGGGATATACAGAGAAACCCTGTCTTAAAAAACCAAAACAAAACAAAAACCCCAAAAACAAGATCAAAAAAGAAGCCAACAAGATGGCTCAGTGGTAAAGGTGCTTGCTGATGGGTCTGACCACCTGAGTTCAATCCCTGGGACACACATGGTAGAAGAGAATCCTAGAAGTTGGTCTCTGACCTCCACACCGGTGGTATAGCAGGTGCAAGACCAGCCCCCCCCCCCATCCTCTCAATACAGAAATAAAAAAGAAAAAGCTTTAAACAAAACAAAGATAGCAAGAGACCCTCTGATATGAACTGGCTCCTTGCCTGTCCACCCCACAGCAGAGGAACCTCACGGTAAGCTGTGGTTTCCGTCTAGCCAGCTCTGCTGCACATCACTTGCAGACACTGCCGAGTGCACAGCGATGGACCCACGCACACCCACTTCCGTCACAGCAATAATGTAAGTGCTGCACCCCCAGGTCTCTGCTGTGCCAGGCAGACTGAGCTGACCCTCAGTTTGCTATTGTTCCAGCTGGTCTACTCTTGCTGCCCTCAAGCAGCAACTGGTGGTTTAGGGCCGTGACTGGGAAGTCTCAGTGGACAGTTGGCCCCTCTCCCCCAACCTCCCACCCCCGAGATAGGGTTTCTCTGTGTAGCCTTGGCTGTCCTGGAACTCACTCTGTAGACCAGACTGGCCTCGAACTCAGAGATCCACCTGCTTCTGCCTCCGGAGTACTGGGATTAAAGGCATGTGCCACCACAGCCTGGCCATGTGTGAACAGTTCTTAAGCAATTCTGAAATGGCACTTGGACACTTCATTAAAATATTTTTCCTTTGGAGCTGGAGAAATAGGTTAGTGGTTAAAGCACCAGCTGCTCTTCCAGAGGACCCAGGTTCAATTCCTAGCACCCACACACAGCTCACAATCATCTGTGACTCCAGTTCCCAGGGTTCTAACTCCCTCTCCTCAACCTCTGAGGGCACTGCATACGCCCACAGACATAAAATAATCTTCCCTGTAATCCTCCCTAGTCCTAGGATCACAGGCTTCACCACATCCAGTTTATGAGGTGCTGGGGATGGAAATGTGGGTTTTCTGAATGGCAGATAAGCGTCCTATCAACTGGGCCACATCTCCAGATGGCCTGGAACTTATGACCCTCCTATCACAGCCTCCTGACCGCGAAGTTCTGCCTTTTAAATAAACGAGCAATGTTGAGAGAAAATGACCTCTTCCAGCTCTGGGCACAGACATGGCAGATTTACAATGATCTGACCATCGACGTGCTCTTTATTATATTCTTTTCTTTTTTTTTTTTTGGTTTTTTGAGACAGGGTTTCTCTGTGGTTTTGGAGCCTGTCCTGGAACTAGCTCATGTAGACCAGGCTGGTCTCGAACTCACAGAGATCCGCCTGCCTCTGTCTCCTGAGTGCTGGGATTAAAGGCGTGCGCCACCACCGCCCGGCCTCTTTATTATAGTCTGTTGATCTCGTTTTTGTTTTCAGAGACAGGGTTTCACCAGGTAGTCCTTGCCAGACTGGAACTCCCTTTGTAGACCGGGCTGGCCTTGACCTCAGAGATCCGTCAACTTCAGCCTCCGGAGTGCTTTCTGTTGTTTTAAGCACACATACATACACACGTTTAAATTGTGTGTGCAACAGCACAGGTGTCAGGGTCAGAGAGCAACTTGGGAGTCAGTTCTCTCCTTCCAACCTGTAGAGTCCAGGGACTAAACTCAGGTTGTCAGCCTTGGCTACAAGCACCCTCGTCATGAGCCATCTCATCAGGACTTGTTTCTGGAGACGAGGACTATCCTGTAGCCCAGGCTGGCCTCATATTCACTGTGTAGCTGACAGTGACCTAACAGATGTATGCTAGTCCATTTGGACACCGATTTCCTTTTTACTTATTACTGTGGCAACCGGACAATGCTAAATTACATGCAATATGCGCCTTTTTTCCTTTTCTTTTGAGTGCTGGAGATAGAACTCTAGGCCCTGAGAATGACAGGCAAGAATTCTGCCACCGAGCCACATTTCCAGCTTTTGTAATATTTTCCCTAGTATTATTCTAGATCAATGGTTTTCAACCTGTAGGTCATGACCTCTTGGAGACTGTCAAGCGACCCTTTCACAGGGGCCACCTAAGACCATTGGAAAACAGATATTTACATTACAATTCGGAACAGTAGCAAAATTACAGTTATGAAGTAGCAATGAAAATAATGTTGTGATGGGGGGGGGGGGTCACCACAGCATGAGGAACTGTATTCAAAGGCCGCAGCATTGGGAAGGTGAAGAACCACTACATAGTCCAGATACTTCAGAGAGCTAAGGGATCACTCTGCTGTCTGGTGCCAGAGACCCTACATTTGATAAAGGAAAGCAAGTGCCAGTAGGGCCATAACAGTATGTGCTTTTGTACAGATGTCTGCAATCAATTTTTATCCAAGAAAAAAACAACGAACTCAAAAAACTGGGAGTGGTGGTGGCACACTCCTACAGCCTTGGCACTTAGGTGGAAGAGATGGTCGGTTCAGAATTTAAGGTCATTCTTGGTTATGTACGAAGTTCAAAACTAGCTTAGGGTAGTGAGGCCTATCTTAAGAAAAATAAGGTGGAGTTGGTATTTTTTTTAGGTGATATTTTAAACAAACAATAAAAAAATACGTGACGCGCTATTAGTCAGTCCAAGCATCACCACTTAGGTGAGCTCTGAGCCATACATCCCTCAATTTCAATAAATTAAAAACCTCTGCATTTGGGGGCTGGAGAGATGGCTCAGTGGATAAGAGCACTGGCTGCTCTTCCAAAGGTCTTGAGTTCAATTCCCAGCAACCACATGGTGGTTCACAACCATCTGTAATGAGATTTGGCTCCCTCCTCTGGCTTGCGGGCATACATGGAGGCAGAATGTTGTATACATAATAAATAATAAATAAAAATTCTTTAAAAAAAAAAAAAAAACCTCTGCATTTGCCTGGTAGCTCACATCTGTCATTCCAGCACTTGGGAAACTGAGGCAGGAGGACTGCTGAAAGTTCAAGAACAGCTTGGGCTGCCCAGCGGAACTCAGGGCTGAGAATGGGACCGAGTGCATGCTTAGCATCCACGAGACCCTGTGTTCCATCCCCAGCACGCCTGTCATCCCACGGGGGCAGAAGGAACAGCAATTCAAAGTCATCCCGTGCTACACAGTAGGCTAGAGCCCAGCCTGAGTCACACAAGACCCTGACACAAGGGAAAAAAAGAGTAAAAAAGAAATCCAGTTTCAAAAAGAGAAAGAAAAAGAAAATCTGAACTCCCGGGGTCGCAGCTTCGGTGCTCCCCCCCCCAAAAACACAGCCTGCAGCCGGGTCCCGGGAGCTCGGCCCGCCCTCACTCGCCATCACCTCTCCGCGCGCGTTACTATGGCCGCGCGCTCACCACGGCAGTTCGTAGTGGCCGGCGCCGCCCGCGGTCTTGCTGGGGACAGCCGAGGGCTCCGGCGCCCCACTCTCGGCCGCGCCACAACCGCTCTCTTGCACCTCCATTCCTATGCCGGCTCTTCCCGCCACCCGAGGCTCCGCCCCGTGACGTTTTCACGCAAGTCTCGGCCCCGGTTTCCGGGCAACACTGGGAGGGGAGCGGAAGTGGGCGTGGGAGGCTGTCTCTTCCCGCGCCTGCGCAAAGAGTGCAGCGTAGCCACGCACTGACCGCTAGAGGCCGCCGTGGTTGCAGGAGACCGCGTTTGAGGGGCGAGGAAGGAGAGAAGGGCAAGAGCAAGGAGGACGTCTCTAGGAATGGACGTTTGTGTCATCTTATCATATTTTATTTAATTGTATTCTACTTCATTTTGTTTCGTTTTATCTTCACTTGTTTGGTTTCTTTCTTTTTTTTTTTTTTTTTTTTTTT
>NC_022010.1:23025561-23030323 GCF_000317375.1 Microtus ochrogaster
ACAGGGTTTCTCTGTGGCTTTGGAGCCTGTCCTGGCACTAGCTCTGTAGACCAGGCTGGTCTCGAACTCACAGAGATCCGCGTGCCTCTGCCTCCCAAGTGCTGGGATTAAAGGCGTGCGCCACCATCGCCCGGCTACTTGTTTGGTTTCTTGAGACTGAATATTATCGCTCAGCAGCCCAGCCTGACCTCTGATTAGCGGCCATCCTCCTGCCTCAGCTTTCCTGGTGGAAGGATTACTTTTTAAAGTATTATTTCAGACATGCGAGTGTTTTGCTTGCATGCATGTATATGCAGCACATGCATGCCTTGTATGGGTACAGAGGAGGGTGTTGGGTCCGCTGGAGCTGGAGTTGGACTCTTTTGAGTTGTCGTGTAGGTCCTGGGAATCAAATCCAGGTCCTCTGCAAGAATCTCTAGTTCTCTTTTTGTTTTGTTTTGTTGATACACGGTTTCCCTGTGTACTCCGGTAGACCAGGCTGGCCTCGGACTCTCAGAGCCCCGCCTGCCTCTGTCTCCTGAGTACTGGGATTAAAGGCCTGCGCCACCCCTGCAGCGTTGAGCCTCTAGAACCTTTAACAGCCTGCCAGTCATCTCTTTAGCATTGCCTCTCTTGGGGGAATGGGATTGCCTGTATTTTATTTCTCTTGCGTTTTTTAGACAGGCTCTTGTCTTATAGTTCAGACTGGCCTTGACTGGCCTCCTCAGGGCCGAGATTACATATTTTATTTACTCACCTATTTATTTATTTGGTTTCTGAGAAAAGTCTGCTCTGTGGTCCAGGCTGACCTCGAACTCTCAGCCCTCCTCCCGCCTCAGCCTCCTCATTGCTGAGATTAAAGACCTGTGCCTCGGCACTGGCACCGTCAATGCAGTGCATAAAACCCTGCTTCAAAATAAAAGTCACGTAGAGGCCTGAGGCTGGCGTGATGGCCCACACCTGGAATTCTTCACTCAGAAGGCTGCAGTGCGGATGGGTGCAGAGAGGACCCAACGATTTAGATGGTGAGTGCCAGGCCAGTCTGGCAAAAAATAAGATGTCTAAACAACAGAAGGGCTTAGGGCTCAAGCTACAGAGTGCTTGTCTCTGTACACACAAAGCTCTAGGTTCAAGCCACAATGTCACTAAGTAAATTTAAAAAATGAAAAATTGGGGGCTGGAGAGATGGCTCAGAGGTTAAGAGCATTGCCTGCTCTTCCAAAGGTCCTGAGTTCAATTCCCAGCAACCACATGGTGGCTCACAACCATCTGTAATGAGGTCTGGTGCCCTCTTCTGGCATGCAGGCATACACACACACAGAATATTGTATATATAATAAATAAATAAATAAATAAATAAATAAATATTTTTTAAAAAATGAAAAGTTATGCTGGGCTGTGGTGGCGCATGCCTTTACTCCCAGCACTCGGGAGGCAGACGTAGGCGGGCCTCTGTGAGTTCGAGGCCAGCCTGGTCTGTGAAGCAAGTTCTAGGACAGCCAGGATTGTTATACAGAGAAACCTTGTCTCAAAAAAGCAAAAAATTAAAAACTGAAGGTCTTGGAAGACAGCTCAGTGGGTCAAGTGCTTACAACGCAACCACAGACCTGAATCAGGATTTCCCACATCCCAGGTAAAGGCCAAGCACAGTGGTACACATCAATAACCCCAATGCTGAGGAGACAGAGACAGGAGGATTCATGAGGCTCCTTGGCCAGCCAGTGTGACTGAACTTATGAGCTCCAGGTTCAGTGAGAAACCCTCTCTCAAAAGAGTAAGGTGGATGGCAGGTGTGGCAAGGGAGGGTAGAACTCTGTGATCTCAGAGTCCGCCTTGTCCATGTAGTAGGCTCAGAGCCAATCAAGGTGGCACAGTGAGACATCATCTCAGACAAACAAAGTAAAACATAAGGTGGAGGAGCTACAGATGTAGCGATGTTTTGTTTCTGTTTAACATATAAAGCTTGCCTGAAGATCAGAGTATGAGCTAAGGCACTTGAGGCCAGGCAGTGGTGGCACACACCTTTAACCCCAGCACTCGGGAGACAGAGACAGATGGATCTCTGTGAGTTCAAGGCCACCCTGGGCTATGCAAAATTGGTCCAGTCTAAAAGAGAAACACAGCTCACACAAAGGTGGTCCCAGCACATGGGATCCCATGCCTTTAATCCCAGCACTAAGGAGATAGAGACAGGAGTGATGACTGGGCGGAGAGAGGAATATAAGGCAGGAGGAGACTGGAGCTCAGGATAGTCTAAGCAGCGTGCAGTCTGAGGACAGGATCATCCCTTTGGTCTGAGCATTGGTAGAGGTAAGAACTCTAGTGGCTGGTGGCTCTGCTTCTCTGATCCTTCAGCTTTCAGCCCCTGACAGCTGACTTAATTATTATTGAGAATAATTAGAATTTGTGCTACATACAGAGATGGATCAGTGCTTAAGAATATATATTGCGGGGGCTGGAGAGATGGCTCAGTGGTTAAGAGCATTGCCTGCTCTTCCAAAGGTCCTGAGTTCAATTCCCAGCAACCACATGGTGGCTCACAACCATCTGTAATGGGCTCTTCTGCCCTCTTCTGGCCTTCAGGCATACAGACAAAATATTGTACACATAATAAATAAATAAATAAATAAATAAATAAATAAATAAATAATATATATATATATATATATATATATTGCTGGGCTGGAGAGATGGCTCAGAGGTTAAGAGCATTGCCTGCTCTTCCAAAGGTCCTGAGTTCAATTCCCAGCAACCACATGGTGGCTCACAACCATCTGTAATGGGCTCTTCTGGCCTGCAGGCATACACACTGACAGAATATTGTATACATAATAAATAAATAAATATTAAAAAAATATATATTGCTTATGGCTGGAGAGATGGCTCAGTGGTTAAAAGCACTGGTTGCTCTTCCAAAGGACCCGGGTTCAACAACTGTGTGTAGCTCCAGCTCCAGGGGATTCGACACCCTTACACCTACATACATGCAGACTGAACACCAATGTACATAAAGTAAAAATAAATAAATCATTTAAAAGAAAAAAAGAGCCAGGAAGTGCTGGCACACATTTAATCCCAGGACTTGAGAAGCAGAGGCAGGCGGATCTCTGTGGGACCAGCCTGGTCTACAGAGCGAGTTTCAGGACAACCAAGGAAACATAGAGAAACCCTGTCTCGAAAAACAACAAAAACAACTGCCTGGAACTAGTTCCTCTGTACCAGACCGTTGTAAACACACACCCACACTCATATTAAATAAAGAACTTTTATTTATATGTACGTGTCTGTGCATCTGTGCAGGTGTCCACAAAGGCAGGAAGACAGCATTGGACACCCTGTAGCTAGAGTTCCAGGCAGTTGTGAGCTGGCCAGTGTGGGTGCTGGGACCTGGCCTCAGGTCCTCGGAAAGGAAAGCTACTGTCTTCACCCCTGAGCCATATCTTCAGCCCAGTAATGATAAATTTTTAGTTTGGGCCCGGGAGCTCACTGTGTAGCTCCAGCTGGCCGTGAACTCACATTGATCAATTGTCCTGCCTCTTGATGCTGGAATGAAAAGCCACCACACCCCCCTCTCGTAATTTTTTTTTTCTTTTTTCGAAAGAGGGTCAGCTTATGTAGACCAGGATGGCCTGGAACTCTCTGTAGACCAGTCTGGCCTCGAACTCATAGAGATCCACCTACGTCTGCCTCCCAAGTCCTGGGATTAAAGGCGTGCGCCACCACCGCCCAGCCCCATAAATTTTTTTTTAATTAAAAAAATGAAGTGGGAGAAACTGAGAAATACATCTTCACATCAGCCTCTGGCTTCCACAACAGCCTGCCTAGGTGAGTGGACCTGCGCACATGTGTGTATATAACATGCAAATTAAGTTTTAAGAAATAAACAGAAACTGAACAAGTAGGTATTTTCCAGGTCTGGAGAGTGGCTCAGTGGTTGGCAGCTCTCCCTGCTCTGACAGAGGACCCGAGTTTGGTTTGTAGCACCACCGCCTCCTTGCACACTTTCTTGGTGGCACAGGCCTTTAGTTATAGCACTTGGGGGCAGAGGTGCCAGGTCTTTGTGAGTTCAAGGCCAGCCAGAGTTATACATAGTGAGACCCCATCCCAAAAATTCAGAAAAATAAAATGAGAACTGAAGATCCTTCCTTGCTAGGCATGGTGGTGCAACCTGTCATCCTAACACTGAGGAGGCAGGAGGATGATACATTCTAGGCCAGCCTGGGACTGCACAGGGGTCTCTGCCTCAGTAAAACAACAAAAGCCGACAGGAGACCACACACCTTAGCTCTTGGCCGATGGAGGCCAGCCTGAGAGACACAGAGAAATAACAGGGCTCTAGTCACAAGCCCTGGGTTCAACCACCAGTGTCACAGAAAAAGAAAAAAATAAAAGCCCTTTTCCCCAAGGTGGCATTTTGGAGCGTTGAAGCTGGTGATTTCCAAGTGGGCTTGCCCTATTGTTAGCAAGCTCAGCCTTGTGCACGTTTACAGAACTCCTCTGCCTGTCTAGACGCCCTCCTCCAATCACCTCTGGTAAGCACAAAGGTTTTCATTTGAACTCTTTAGTTGAACATTAACAGTTTTGAATTGCTTGCCTTGCTTTCTGTTGTTCTTGAGACAGAATCTCTCTATGTAGACCAGGCTGACCTGGACTCACTGTGTAGATCAGGCTGACCTGGGCTCTCTGTGTAGACCAGGCTGACCTGGACTCATTGTGTAGACCAGGCTGACCTGGGCTCTCTGTGTAGACCAGGCTGACCTGGGCTCTCTGTGTAGACCAGGCT
>NC_022010.1:23031036-23034132 GCF_000317375.1 Microtus ochrogaster
TCCAAAAAAAAAAAAAAAAAAAAAAAAAAAAAAAAAAACCAAGGAGAGAACTTTCCCAGATGGGCAGAGGACAGATTTTATGTCCCAGCCCAGGATGTGGGGTGACCTTTAAGACCTCGCTGTGGGTGGTCTGTTGGCCCCTGTGCTGCGCAGGCTGATCATTGAGCTCTGAGTGTCTTCACTTTTGTTTTCAATCTGTTGACTTTCCTCCTGAGGAAAAGAAAATGAAATAAGCATCTATCAGTAGAGAAATGAGATATCCATAACATGTAGTCACTAAAAACTGGAACTCGTCTGTCTTCTTGTACTGACAGGGAAAGATCTCCATGACTTCCCAAAAACAAAGTCACAGAGGGAGGAGGAGAGAGGCTGTGAGCTACAGAGCCTGCCTAGAATCCCCCAGCGAGGGGCTGGGGTGTGGCTCAAGGGGAGACCATTCGCCTAAAATTCCAGACTGCCTTCAAAGTCGCTCTGTAATTTAGGATAGCCTTGAACTTTGGATCCTTTTGCCTGTTGCTCACATGTGCTGGGATTACAAGTGTGTAGCACCCCTTTTAAGATTTATTTTTATGTCTTTGTCTGCATGTGGTCTGACGAGGGCCGTGCACCTGTGCGGTGGGGGTGTGCCCTCGGATGCCAGAAGAGGAAATCCTATCCTGCTGGAGTTACAGTCAGGGTCTGAGACTGAACTAGAGTCCTCTACAAAAGCTGCAAGTACCCTTAACCCTGAACCAGCTCGCCAGCTCTCTCTTTTTCTTAAGATTCACTTTACTATTACTTTAAAGTGTGTGTGTGTGTGTGTGTGTGTGCATGTATGTGTGAGTGTGTGCGTGTATGTATGTGTGTGTGAGTGTATGTGCATGTATGTGTGAGTGTATGTGCGTGTATGTATGTGTGTGTGAGTGTGTGTGTGTATGTGTGTGTGAGTGTGTGTGTGAGTGTGTGTGTGCGTGTATTTATGTGTGTGTGAGTGTATGTGCATGTATGTGTGAGTGTGTGTGCGTGTATGTATGTGTGTGTGAGTGTGTGTGTGTGTGTGTATGTGTGTGTGTGTAAGGGTATGTGCATATGAATGCAGTTGCCAATGGAGGCCAAAGGCACTGGATCCCGTGGAGCTGGAATTGCACACGGTTGTGAGCTGACGCATGTGTTGGCAACAGAACTCAAGACCTCTGCAAGAGCAGTACATACCTCTTCTCACCGGGCCGTCTCTCCAGCCTCCCAGCCCTTTCTAAAGTCATGTAGGCACCAAACCCAGGGCATCACACATCCTTGTCTAACCCTGGGATCCATGAGCCACACCACCAACACCTAGGCCAACATATCTTATGTCTACTCCCTAATCCCAGATCTCTGTGTGTGGGCTTCATTATCTGAAGAATCCACAGTGAGCCTTTGGCAAGGAATCCTGACCTGTCGAGGCATGTGTGTGCGCACACACAGGGGGGCACACACGCTCACCACCTTCTCTGCTGCCCTGAGGGTGTGCATTCCAAGAAGGCTGTTCTTACAGGAAGTAATGTTTTCCTCATACCTAGCTTGTTAGGGTATAAATGTATAAACCAGTTCCCAGACTTCAATCTTGGCACCTTCCTGTTGTTTGTTTGTTTGTTTTTGTTTTTGCAAGTAGGTCTTACTATGTAACCCAAGTTGGCTTCAAAATTATGATCCTCCTGCCTCTGTCTCCTGAGTGATACTGTGACAGAATCGCTAGACTACAACTGATTATGTTTCAGGCGACCGTACTGGGTACATGATGGAGTGAACAGGCTGAGGGCTGAGCTCAAAAAGTGTAACAATACAAAGGACTTACAGCCAAGGGTGTGGTGACCCATACTGGAGTTCCAGCTACTCGAGGGGCTAACACAGGAAGATGGCAAGTTCAAAGCTAGCCGGGTCACCTCAGCCAGATCCATCTCAAAACTAAAACAGATCAGTGGGTGGCCCTTGCCACTAAGCCTGAAGACTAGAGTTTGATCCCAGGGATCCACATGGTGGAAGGGCAAAAGTGACCCCACTACCATGCTTTGGTGTGTGCATGTGTGCACACATACATACAAATAAATGTAATGGAATAAATACATGGTGAAAAAGTCTAATGATATTTAGCTCTGTGATAGAGCACTTGCCCGGCCTCCCCCACAGAGGAGCTAGGGGCAGGGCTCAGTAGAGGGGTGTTTTCCTAAACAACAAAACACAAACATACTCAGTCATGGCTGGCCTTAAAGCTAAACAAGCATGACCACTAACCAAGAATTATTGCCTGGCCCATTTCAAAGGTTATTGGAAACGTGAAGACTTCTGTTCAGGAATTGGTTTTCAATTCTACCCTTTCCTCTTGTGTGATATCAGGCCTTGGGTCCAGACCTTGTGCTAGGCCAGCCCTCTACCACTAAGTATATCCCAACTTCCTTTTCTTTTTGTTTTTATTTTATGTGCGTATTTTGCCTACATGTATGTCCAGGCTCTTCAAACATGCACTGTTCTGGGAAACCAGAATAAGATGCTGGGTCCCCTAGAACCTGAAATTACAGATGGTTGTGAGCCACCATGTGGTTGCTGGGAATTGAACTCGGGTCCTCTGGAAGAGCAGCCAGTGCTCTTAACTGCTGAGACATTTCTCCAGTCCCACCCCACCATTCTTGATTTTTATTTCATGACAGGGTCTCATTAAGCTGCCTAGGTTTATCTTTTTATTTATTTATAATGAATTACTGTTGTTATTATTATTATTTGTCTCACTATATAACCCTGGCTGGCCTGAAGCTCATTACATAGATCAGGCTGGCCTCTAACTCACAGACATCCTCCTGCATGTGCCTCCTGGGTAGTAGGATTAAATGCCACCATACCTCACTGAATATTAATTTTTGTTTTATGTATTTAGGTATTTGCCTGCATGTATGTGTATGTACCGTGTTGGTCCAGTGCCCAGGAGAGACCAGAAGAGGACAGTGGATTTTCTGGCACGGGAGTTACAGACAAATGTGAGCCATCATGTGGTTGCTGGGAATGAACCCAGGACATCTGCAAGAGCAGCCAGTGCTCTTAACTATTGAGTCATCTCTTCAACCCCCTAATTTTTTTTTTTTTTTT
>NC_022010.1:23037322-23043601 GCF_000317375.1 Microtus ochrogaster
AACTAATGGGTCAGGCAGTGTTTAAAAGAATACAGTTTCCGGGTAATTATTTCGGGTCATAAGCTAAGCTAGCCATGTGGGCGGCCGGGTCCTGGGGACGCAGCCCAGCCGCTCTTATTTCAACAGACCTTGAGTTCCTGACCCTCCTGCCTCCCTGCCCTGAGTGTTGGAATGACAGACAGGCACACTATCACACCGTGACACCTAGTTTTATGCTGTGCTGGAGCTGGGGCACGGACTCATACATCCTCCACTGCATATTGAGTTTGAGGTCCTGCTTGGCCACATGACCCTGTCTCAAAGAAAGAAGAGATTGGGCTGGGCATGGTGGTACATGTAATTTCAGCACACTCTGGAGGGAGAGGTATCTGCATCCCTGAGTTCACGCACAGCGGTGTGATCAATACTGCCAGTACCAGAGGATCGGGCCTACACCCTGAGAACAAAAACACAGAAAAGATGGGGGAAGGGTTTATGAGGCCTCACACTGAGGTTAAGAGCTGTTGGCAATGATGGCAGCTGGGGAAAGGGGAGTCAATTTTTCTTTCTTTCTCGATTTTATTTATTTATTTTTGTTTGTTTATGTGTGTGTGCATGTGTGTGTATGTGTGTGAGAGAGAGAGAACATGCATGTGAGTGCAGATAGTCAGGGAGGCCAGAAGAGGGCGTCAGATCTCCTAAAGCTGGAGTCACTGGCCGTTGTAAGCCCCTAGGCAGAGGAGCTGGAATCTGAACTCAGGTCCTCTGGGAAAGCAGCAAGCACTCTTGGCCACCGAGCCCTTACACCAGCTGAGAGTCATTTTTCTTCTGACCGTCATCCCTGTTAGCTGTCCACACTCTAGTGGATGACCCCGCACCCCGGCACACGTGGGCAGAACTAATCAGACTCAGTGAGTTAGAAGAGCTCACGAGGGCATGAAGAGGGGAATGGGACATGTGGGGACACAGGGAAAGACGGTGGGTGGGGGCAGGCATAATCACGGTACATTGTATACATGCATGAAATTGCCTAAGAACAAGTAAAGATAGTCTAAGCCAGTGGTCCTCAACCTTCCTAATGCTGCGACCCTTTAACACAGTTCCCCATGGTGGGGTGACCCCTAACCATAAGATTGTTTCATTGCTACTCCACAGCTGTAATTCTGCTACTGTTATGAATTGTAAAATAGCTGATATGTGGAAGATGTGATATGAGGGATATCTGATACGTGACTCCCAAAGGGGTTTCAATCCACAGGTTGAGACGTGCTGGAATAAAAATAATTGCTGGATGTGTTGGCACATGTCTTTAACTCCTGTTCTGAAGAGGCACATGTATCACCCAGGGCTTGATGGCCAGACAGCCAGACTGGGGAGACTAAACAAACAAACAAACCAACAAAACCAAAACAAAACCCCCAATGGGCTGCAGAGAAGGTTAGGCAGGTAAGAACACATGCTGCCATGCTGCCCTCGCAGAGGACCCGGATCTCATTAGCACCTACCTGGTGGCTCACAGCCATCTTTAACTCTCGTCCCAGGGAATCTGACTCTTCTGCCTTCCACATGCACCAGGCGTGCACATGGTGCACATACATATATGCAGACAAGAGATTCATACCCATAAGATAAAAACATACAAATATTTAAAAAAAAACAAATAATGACAGGGCCAGACAGATGGCTCAGCAGGTAAAGGTGCTTGCTACCAAAAGATGACATGAATTCAGTCCCCAGAACTCACACAATGGAAGAGAGAACCAACTCCTGCAATTGTACTTAGACATCCACATTGTTGCTGTAGTTCTTCTCTCTCTCTCTCTCTTACACACACATATACACCAAATAAATATTTTGAAAGTGTTTTGTTTTTTGAGGCAGGGTTTCTCTGTGTAGCTTTGGAGTCTATACTGGAACTTACTCTGGAGACCAGGCTGGCCTTGAACTCACAGAAATCCACCAACTTCTGCCTCCCGAGTGCTAGGATTAAAGGCATGCGCTACCACCACCTGGCTGGAGCACTGGTGCATAAAACCCACCCATAGTGATATATGCCTGTAATCTTAATATTAGGGGGCAGAAGGGTCAAGAGTTTATGGTCATTCTCAGCTCCACAGTGACTTCAAGGTCATCTAGGATTACATGAGACCCCGTCTCAAAAATTAAAATTAAATCCTTCTTCAAAATGGAAGAGACCAAGGCAGGCATGGTGGTATTACTATAGAGGCGAAGGCAGAAGAGGCCTGTGGAGTCTAGGCAAGCCTGGACTACAAAGGAAGTCTCTCTCAGAACATCAGCAAAGCTAAGCATCAAAACCCAAGGCACAGAGGGCTATAGGGGGTTAAATCATATGAAAAATAGAGATGGGGCTGTAGCTCAGCTGGTAGAGTGCCCTCCTAGCCTGCACAAAGCCCTGCATTCAATCCTTAGCATGGTATCAACTGGGCTTGGAGCTCACTGTGATCCCAGTATCGGAAGTTCAAAGCTATGCTAAGCTTATCGGGGAGTTGGGGTTCAGCCTGGGTTACAGGAGACCCTGTCTAAAAATAGGGTCAGCTTCCTGTGAAGTCTGGGCCATGGGTGGCTATAGGTGACCCTCCCCTTCCTGTTCCCTCCCGCTGCCTGCATACTGTGGTGGGGGGTGGAAGGTTTACCAGGGCCTGTAGACCAGGATGCTCAGACCATGAACTTCCTCTTTGAGCATTCCCCATTTCTCACATGGCAGTTTCTTTTCAAAGTGACAGCTGGGATGATGTCCCTGTTGAGTGGTCACTCTTTGGATGCTGGTGCCCAAAGCCCAAAGCCACCTTGTGACCCACTTAATGACTGTGCCCAGGGAATGTCTCTGGAGGAGACGGAGGGAGAGATGACTCAGATATGGTACAGAGGGGGAAAAAAACTTTTTTTTTATTTTTATTTGGTTTTGTTTTGTTTTTCAAAATGGGGTTTCTCTGTATCACAATCCTTGGCTGTCCTGGAACTTGTTTTGTAGACCAGGCTGGCCTCGAACTCAGAGATCCCCCTGCCTCTGCTGGGATTAGAGGTGTGGGAGGGCCTCCTGTGCGTGTCCCAGGCCACACCGGTGTCCTCCAGGCAGCTCCCAGCCATGCCAAGTTAACATCAGCGGAGTGAAGCTAGCTGCGGAACAGAGATGTGGACATGATGATCCCATAAGCATCACTCCCTGCTCAGGGAGAAACCCTGGGGACCCTTGAGTTTCCACAGCCGCCAGCGGGGAACTGCAAAGGTTCAGGATAAAGCCGGTCCACCGGACTGGGTTGTTAGGTATTGCAATACCTGTAATCCCAGCACTTGGAAGTACTTACGTATTTCCGGGGCAGCATGGACTACATGAGACCTAGGAAAAAAGAAAGAAGTAAAAAAAAAAAGGAGGGGCGAGGAGCACGGTTCTGTAGTAGAGCTCCCTTGCCTAGAGTGCCCCCACTACACACACATTTCCCCGACACGTACCCGCTTAGGTACACCTAGGGGAGCTATTGAGGGGCGTGGGCATTAGAGAATCTGAATCAGCTGGGGGAAAGGAGAATGGAGGAGCCCGCCCCCGCCCCGGAGGGGTGGGAGGCGGGGTTAGGAGGGCAGGTTGCTCGAGAAGGTTCAACAGTATCCCGGGGCTCGCTTCAAGGACACTGGAATCGCAAACCCGAGCTCCAGCTCCCTGTGCCTCCACGTTGAACACCAACCAGTACCAGTACCTCCCACTCGGTCCTCCACCTTAACCTGTAGCGGAGGTAGAGGTAGGCGGGTCCCCAAGTAAGCATTGTCCCAGGCATCCCAGTTCTGGACAGCCCCGGCTCAGATGTCACCGCTCCTTCAACTGCCCGCAAATATTTACATCCTGTTTATGCCAAGGCCTCCCAGGGCCTCCATTTTCATGAATAAAATATGAGTTTCTAGGCCAAGCTTAGAAGGGAAGAAACCCAGGCCAGCCAGCTGGTAGGGACCAGAAGTGGTTTAATATTTTGGTTGCTGTCGCCTCCCGTATGGGATTTCGAGGGACTTTTCCTCTGCGGTCAAGGAGACCAGAGGCAGGAGATTTTTGTGGCATTTTCTGTATGTCTTGGCCATTTCCTGAAATTAGACCACCAAGCTTTGTTCACAGGTCTCTTTCCAGAGGAACACAAAACTTTCTTGTTTTCATTTTCTTTTTCTTTTTTTGTTTTTTCAAGACAGGGTTTCTCTGCAGTTTTGGAGCCTTTCCTGGAAACTAACTCTTATAGATCAGGCTGGCCTCGATCTCACAGAGATGCACCTGCCTCTGCTTTCCAAATGCTGGGATTAAAGGCGTGCACCACCACCACTCCGCTTCTTTTTCTTTAGTTTGTTTTTCTATTCTTTCTTTCTTTTTCTTTTTCTTATGTGTGTTTGTGTTTTGCCGTGAGTGTCAGGTCCCGGGGAACTGGAATTACAGTTGTGAGCTGCCATGTAGGTGCTGGAAATTGAATCCCAGGCCGTCTGGGAGAGCAATCTTAACCACTGAGCCATCTCTCCAGCCCCATCCTAATCTTTAAAAAATTCATTTTATTTATTTTTTGACTAAGTGTCGTGTAGTCCAAGTTGTCCTGGAACTCACTTCATAGCCTCCTGCCTCGGTCTCTGTTGGGTGTAGGATTACAGGCATGCACCCTTGCTCCCACTTCTGGGATGCTGGCGTAGAACCTAGGACTTCCTGCCTGGTAGACAAGCTTGCTACCCACCTGGCTCCAGTTACAGCCCTTGTTAATCTTTTCAAAAATGTATTTAATGCGAGTGTTCTGCCTGCATGTCTGTCACCGCATGCACACAGTGTCCTTAAAGCCAGAAGAGGGCGCCAGATCCCCTCGAACTGGAGTTAAAAGACCGTTGTGAGCCACCACGTGTGTGACGGGAACCAGACTCTGGCCATCTGGAGGTGTAGCCAATGCTCTTAATGCTGACCCAGCTCTCCAAGCCCTTTCTTTTGTTTTTGTTTTTTATTGAGACATTTTTTCTGTGCAGCCTCTTCTACTCACAGACCCTCCCATCTCTGCCTCCCAACTCCGGGGATCAAAGACATCTACCGCTTTCCCGGGCTGTCCTGGTTTATCTCAGCTATAGGGGCTCAGTGGAGCCCAGGCTTTCCTATAGTGTGAGGCAGTCCTCTTGCCTCAGATTCAAAAGTGCTGAGAAAGCAAGTATGAGCCACTACATATGAATGCGCATGCGCGCGCACTGGTGCAACCACACAGCAAAGGCTTTTCTTAATCTTTCGGAAATAGCATAATCAAGTCAGAACATTTTGTAGCTAGAGGGGTAAAGGGGGAGGGATGTTTAGGCAGGAGATGATCTTTTTCCAAAGCTTTTATTTAGACGCTAGGAAACACAGGATCAGAGGGCCAGGACTGGCAGTTCATCAGGGATGGTTTATTTATTTAGTGTGTGTGCCTGTGAACTTGAGACTTGGCACTCAAGTGGAGGTCAGAGGGTAGCGTTCAGGAATTGGTCTCTTCTCAGTTTGTGGGTTCCTGTACCCACTGAGCCATCTCATTACCCTCAAGTACAATTTTTATCTTCTTTCTTTCTCTCTTTATTTATTTGTTATTTATTTATTCATTTCCAGGCAGGGTCTTATGTAGCCCAGACTGATTCTGAACTCACTATGTAGCTGAGGATGATCCTGAACTTTCTGCCTTCACCTCCCAAGTGCTAGAGTTACATGTGTGCATTGCCACACCCTATCCCCCCTCCCCTTTTCTTTCTTTTTTTTTGAGACAAGATCTCAATAAAGCTCAGACTGGCTTTGAACTCACGATCTTTCAGTTTCTGTCTGCTGAATATTTGAATTATGTGTTTGCTACCATGCCCTATTTTTAAAAAAATTATGTGTGTGTGTGTGTGTGTGTATGATGTGAGTGCAGGTACCCATGGACACAGAGGAGGGCGCTGTAGGCCCTTGAGCTAGAATTACATGCAGTTGTGCACTGCTGGACCTGGGTGCTGGGAACCCAATTCAGATCCTCTGCAAGAGCAAAAGATGCTCCAAACTGCTGAGCCATCATTCCAGCTCTGGTTTTAATTTTGGTCCAAATAAGAATATTCCAATTTTCACTCATTTTCAAAGTGGCCTTGCAGAGTGAAACATTTTGTTGTTGTTGTATGGGAAAGGCAATTATGGTTTAGAAACACTGGAATTAGCCAGGCAGTGGTGGCGCACGCCTGTAATCCCAGCACTCGGGAGGCAAAGGCAGGCAGATCTCTGTGAGTTTGAGGCCAGCCTGGTCTACAAAGGGAGTTCCAGGACAGGCTCCAAAGCTACAGAGAAAC
>NC_022010.1:23043701-23052269 GCF_000317375.1 Microtus ochrogaster
CTTCTGGCCTTCAGGCATACATGCAGAAAAGAATATTGTTACAGAGAACCCTGTCTCGAGAAAAAAAAAAAAAAAAAGAAACACTGGAGTTGGTAGACATGGTGGCTAATGCCTGTAATTCCAGCACTGGAGAGGCTGAGGCAGGAGGACTGCTTCTAATTTCAAGCTGATCTGGGTTACTGAGAGAATTCCAGGCCAGCCTTGGCTACAAATTGTGACTCTGACAAAAATTTTTATTTTGTTTTGTTTTTTGAGACAGGGTTTCTCTGTGTAACAGTTTTGGCTGTCCTGGAACTCCCTTTGCAGACCAGGCCTGATTTAAATTTCAAAGAAAAAAGAAGTGTGGCTGGGAAACAAAACAGGAAGTTCCCAGCTTAAAATGGACCATCTGGGAATGTGCTAGAATCAGGCCTGCTGTGGCCCAGGCTCCCAGGCTGCTGGTTTTCCCCATTCCTTGGGGTGTGTGTGTGTGTGTGTGTGTGTGTGTGTGTGTGTGTGTTCTGGGCTTAGGGGAGGAGAGAGGCACCGGAGACTATTGGAAGCCCTGTGTTTGACCTGCCCTCCCTGCAGTGTCCTGGGAGCTGTGGGCTACACGACAATATAAGGGAAGGCAAGAGTAGCGAATGTGGGGTCAGCATGGAACCTGCCTGGGCAGACTGAGAGGATGTAGCTGTCAAGGCTGGGGGTGATGACTCAATTGTGTGGGTGTTGCTCCTTAGAGAGGGCCTGAGGCTGCCTGGTTCCAGCTGTGTGGGCTCCTGGAATGTGTAGCCGCTCTCCCAGCGCTGCCTGGCTGAAGCCTCACTTCCGCTCCTCGGTACTAATTGGTCCCTGGCAGTCCTGGCTCCGGGAGAGCAAAGGTCACTGCATCCTGGAGACCTCCTGACCTCATCTTCTACGTAGACACCATCTTGAATGCTAGCTTGACGAATCTGGAAACACCCAGAGAGAAGGCCACGCTTCTCTCTGAGGGAGTTTCTAAGAAGGCTCACACTGAACGTGAGTGGCATCATGGGCTGAAGTCCCAGACTAAATGAGGAGGAGAAGTGAGCCATGCACCAGCATTCGGCTCTTTTTGCTTCCTGACCTCACGGGCAACGGGACCAGGCCTCATAGCTCCTGCAACTGTGACACTTCTATCACGAATGGCTGTATGCCCTTAAACTGTGAACCGAGATAAATCCTTGCTCACATTTATTGTTGTTGTTGTTGTTGTTTGGTATTTTAATTAACACATTCTCTTTTGTCCTTTGTTGCTTTCTAAGACTCCAAAGTATCATACCAAACCCCGTGTGGTGGTGTGGAAGAAAATGCGCCCCCAAAGGGAGTGGTACTATTCAGAGGTGTGGTCTTGTTGGAGTAGGTGTGGCCTTGTTTGAGGAAGTGCGTTTGACTGTGGAGGTGGGTTGTGAGGGCCCATATATGCTCAAGCCACACCCTGTGTTGCCTTGAGTAAAAATGTAGGACTCTGTTACTTCTCCAGCACCATGTCTGCCTGCATGCCACCATGTTGCACCATGACGATAATGGACTAAACCTCTTAAACCTCTTACCTTAAAATGTAAGCCACCCCAGTTAAATGTTTGCTGTGGGATGATCCTTCTGCAGGCTGTGAATATCTATTACTCTCATTGGTTAATAATAAAGCTGTTTGGCCTATAGCAAGGCAGGAAAAGGTTAGGTGGGACAACCAAACTGAGGACTGAGATGAAGAAGGGCAGAGTCAAGAAATGTGAGCCAGCAAACTGCCCAAGATGCCAGATGCTAAAGAACTGGTAAAGCCATGGGCCATGTGGCAATACGCAGATTAATAGAAATGGGTTAATTTAAACGTAAGAGCTAGTTAGTAATAAGCAATCCATTTGATAAGTGAGATAGCTAACAGGGTTGTGTATACGACATGGATGCTATGCGTATCAATCAGTCTGCAAAGAAGGCTATTAGTTAGACTTAACAGGAAGGTACCATGTATACCATGGAAACACTCAGCAAAGAGACAACTCACATCCCAGGTAAGACCGACGGAGAGATGGGGGACTGTGAGAGAGTCCGTCATGCTACTTAAAATGGCACAGCAATTCAATTTACGTTTATGAATTGTTTCATGTGTGTGCATGTGTGTGTGTGTGTGTGTGAGAGAGAGAGAGAGAGACAGACAGACAGACAGGCAGGCAGGCAGGCAGGCAGGCAGGCAGGCAGGCAGGCAGGCAGAGAGCCTGAGAATCTCACTATATGGCTCAAGGTGGTCTCAAACTTACACTTTCCCTATCTCTGCCTATTCAATTCTGAGATTACACGCCTGTGGTTTCTAGATGTCCCCATTTTTATGGTGGTTTGGCTATAGGTAACTGCAACTTCAGCAGGTGGAACTCAAGTTGTGGGGATGTGGAAGGGGTAGAGATATAGGGAGCAATGGAGATGGGGTGGGGTGTGATGCTACTTACAGCTCACCAAGTTCTTACCAAGTATGTGAAAAGTTCTAGGGGGGGAAAAAAGGTTATCTTGCTTTGTTGCCCCAGATTCCCGTTGCAGGAGGTGCTGCCATGTCCCCATTTTTCAGAGAGGGAGACTAGAGCATGCAGAGGGAAAAGGGCTGTGGCTTACGTCACACAAAGAATAGGTGTGGGCAGCGTGGCTCTGAAGAGCCAGTCCGCTTCCTACACGAGGCTAGGAAGGCAGAGGTGAGGCTGGGGAGGCCCCGGTGCTCAGTCTGGAGACATGGCTCAATGCTTAAGAGTACTTCACTTGCAAAGGACCCAAGTTTGGTTCCCTGCACACAAGTGCCATCCAGTCAGACACACGCACCGTAAGAAGGGCTTTGTTCCTGAGACCACAGCGGCTTGAATAGGGGTTCTCCCTTCTGTATACTGTTGTATAGAGGACACACAGACAAGCACTAGGGAAACCAGGAATGTTAAACGTGCAGGACCGAAGGATGTAGAACCCCTGCTTTCCACCCAGAAAGTTGGAAGTAGATGCTGTTCATGACCCAGTGACCTTTTGCTATCTATAGAGCCAGACCAAACCAAATCCTTCAGAAAGATGCTTGTTTGTTTAGAGACAGGGCTTCTCTGTGTAACAACTCTAACTGTCCTGGGATTTGCTACATAGACCAGGCTGGCCTCGAACTCAGAGATCCTCCTGCCTCTGCCTCCTGAGTGCTGGGATTAAAGGCCTGGTTCCCCCAGAATGACTACCCCAGACTTTCCCTCCCTAGACTTTATGTTTAGCTCTCAGTTAATAGAATTCATCCTTAGGGGAGCTGTCACGTACTTGACAGCCTGCTAACCTTTATGCTGGCTCAGAGACCACACTAATCCTGGACCTTTTAGCTACAGAACCCATTTTCATGGTCACATGTACCTTGCAGAAGAGTTTCTATGTAGTCAAGTGAAGTCTGAGCTGTAGGTGAAGTTTCTCTGTGTCCCGGAGGTAACCCAAGAAAGGCCAAACCAGACAGTGAAACCAAGGTGATCTGAGGTATTGGAAAGAGAACATTGCAGGACATTGGTTCTCAACCTGGGGGTCATGACCCCTTTTCGTTCCCATAAAGTATTTATGTTACAATTCATAAGAGTAAGAAAGTTACAGTTATGAAATAGTAATGAAATAGTTATATCGTTGAAGGTCCCCACAACATGAGGAACTGTATTAAAGGGTCGCAGCATTAAGAAGGTTGAGAACCATGGCTGTAGAATGTGGTCCTTCCAGCAAAGCGGCCTCTATCTCCACCAGATCAGCTGTGCCCATGTGGATGCAAAGACACAGCTCAGTTCAAAGAGGAAAAGAAGTAATTCATTCTGAAGCCAAATATGAGTGACCACGGCCTGAGGACACAGATTTAGGGTACTCAAAATTCTGTCTTTCAGTGAGCCATCAATTTCATTAAGTTTCTATAGGAACAAAGCAAAGAAAGCCATAAATCAAAACACTTCTTTTTTCATTAAGGATTTTTTATTTTATGTGTTTGAGGTTTGCCTGCATGTATGCATGTGCACCAAGTGTGTGTCTGGTGCCCACAGACAGCAGAAGAGGTCATCAGATTTCCCCAGGACTGAAGTTAAGGGCAGTTAAGTGAGTCACCATGTGGATTCTGGGAACCAAACCTGGTTCCTCTGCAAGAACAGTGAGTGCTCTTTTTGCTGTTGTTCTTGTTTTGTTTTTTTTGTTTTTTTGTTTTTTTTTTTTTTTGTTTTTGTTTTGTTTTTTTTGTTTTTTTGTTTTTTTTTTTTTTGGTTTTTCGAGACAGGGTTTCTCTGTGGTTTTGGAGCCTGTTGTTCTTGGTCTTGTTTTCTGAGACAGCATTTCTCCGTGTAGCCCTGGCTGTCCTGGAACTCACTCTGTAGACCATGCTGGCCTAGAACTCACAGAGATCCTCCCACCCCACCTCTGCCTCCTGACGGTGAGTGCTCTTAACTGCATAGCCATCTCTCCAGCTCCAATACACTTTTTTTCAATTACGTTGGTGGAAACATCAGAGAGGCAGATTACAGCAAAGCTGGAAAATTTCTCCTAATGCTATCTGAAGTCACCCTTAGCTTTTGGGTTGAGCAAGGTAGTGGCCTGCTAAGCTAATACATTTAAAGAACGTCTCACCTGATAGTCACAAGAACGTTAGATCAGGCTTAGAGCAGGGGAAGGAATGTCTAAAAAAAGGAGGGCTAAAGATAGCCCAAGGTAAATTTTAATTAAGCTCTGGCCTGCAACATCCCCACCTCACCACAAACCTGGAAGGTCCCAAACAGTTGATCAGCCTAGCAGAAGGTTCAGCTTGTTAAGCAAACTCCTGTTCTCATCTGTCCATCACGGCTGGTCCTGCTGACTCTTCGCATTGCCTTTTAGAAGGAGAGGGTGGGGAGGGCCACTGGACCCTTACCTGAGATTCCAGCCATTCCTTCCACAGAACTATGCTCTAATTATATATAGCCCAGAGGTGTTGTCTAAGGACGTGGGAGAGTATATAAACTGAGGAGAATTAGCTGAAGAAGCCCAGTGCCACGTCTTGGAAGCCATCATACATGCTGGACGAAGACTGCAGTGCAGCTGCTTTGGGGTCACCCACGCTCTGTAGGTAAGTCTCATAAACTGCCTGGTTCCCCCAAGGCCTGTAGGTAAGCCTAATAAACTGCCTGGTTCCCCCAAGGCCACCTTTGGTGGAATCATACTTTGGCTGGTCATTGGGATTTTTTTTTTAAGATTTACTTTTATTGTTTTGTGCGTATGTGTGTTTTGTGCGCATGTATGTCTATGCACCAAATGCATGTGTGGAGGTGGGTGCTGGGAATCGAACCTGGGTCCTTTGCAAGAACAAGAAGTTCTGGGCTGGAGAGATGGCTCAGTGGTTAAGAGCATTGCCTGCTCTTCCAAAGGTCCTGAGTTCAATTCCCAGCAACCACATGGTGGCTCACAACCATCTGTAATGAGGTCTGATGCCCTCTTCTGGCCTGCAGACATACACACAGACAGAATATTGTATACATAATAAATAAAATAAATATTTTAAAAAAAAAAGAAAAAAAAGAACAAGAAGTTCTTGCTCTTAACCACTGAGTTAACTTTCCAGCTCTGTCACTGGGATCTTATGAAGAGTGAGGAGATGTTGTTTCTGCCTTAGGGACACAATCCTTTTGGTTTTGCTTTGTTTGAGACAGAGTCTCACTATGTAGTCCAGCAGGCTTGAAGCTCGCTATGTAAACCAGGCTGGCCTCGAATTTACAGAGATCTGCCTGCCTCTGCCTCCCAGTGAATCATGATGCCTGGCAAGCATTCTTGCAATGAAGACGGACCAGGGTCACTGCTGCCAGCTATGGCCATGCCATCTTGAAGTTTTTCTCCATTGTGGTGAATTAATGATAGTTTCCCAAAACTACACTAACCTACATTAATTCAGGCTTGCTCTCCTAGACTCCTCCCAACACCCTGCAAACAGCTGAGGATAGCTGGTCGTAAGAGGTGCTTATGATCACCTGACATTCTGTTTTGCTTTTTGAAACAGGGTCTCACCGTGTATCCTTGAATCTGGAGCTCACTAGGGAGACCCAGCTGGCCTGGAACTCACAGAGAGCTGCCTGCTTCTGCCTCCCAAGGGCAGGTTAAAGGTGTGTGCCACTATGCCCACTATGACATACATACCTCTTTCTCTTACTACTTACCCCTCCACTCCTGGAATCGAAGACTTGATCCCTCCATGCCTTCCTCCCACTCCCATCCCCCCATAACTACCCCTACTCTGTGAACAGCCAACTCTCAGGTTGTAGATGTTGCTCATTGCCTCTGACCTTGGGTGGCTCCCACAGGGAGCTGGGGGTGGGGGTGAGGGCATTGGAAGCTTCGAAGATTGGAGACTGACTCTTACCGCCTCTGAGAGCCTGCCCCAGTTTGTGCCTGCCACTTTGCCCTGCCCCCATGTTGGGAGAAAAGACACCCCAAGCCAGACTGCATTTAGCTCTAGTTGCCCAGAACCCTGCTTCTTTCTATATCAGGTCCCAGTAATCGATCTGAGCCTGAACTCCAGCTTGGCAAGCTATCAGGGATTGATTACTACTGACTGGGATCGGGGTCGTTGCCTCCATCTGAACCCTAGGTAACCTGTGAATAGCTGGTAAGATTACATCATGTTGCCGGGCAGTGGTGGCGCACGCCTTTAATCCCAGCACTTGGGAGGCAGAGGCAGGTGGATCTCTGTGAGTTCGAGACCAGCCTGGTCTACAAGAGCTAGTTCCGGGACAGGCTCCAAAACCACAGAGAAACCCTGTCTTAAAAAACCAAAAAAAAAAAAAAAAAAGATTACATCATGTTTATTGGATTGGGAGGGCTGCTTATTCAGTTTTACCAGAATTGGCTGGACCCCAACATCAGTTCCCTCCCCCCTAATCAACCCAGATCGGTACTGCAGACTGCTTGGGCATTCCTTTCCTCATTCTTTCCCAGCCACTCCTGGTTGCTCAACTCCTCTCTTTGGACGTGGCACTCCAGATGAGTTCTACACCACTATTGTCATTCCTGTTACTCTGTCACCCAGACCTGACCCCTCCTGAAGACACTTAGAGACATCCTACTCCTCTGTTTGTTTTCAGTCAGGGTTTCTCTGTAGCTTTGGAGCCTGTCCTGGAGCTAGCTCTTGTAGAGCAGGCTGGCCTCGAACTCACAGAGATCAACCCACCTCTGCCTCCCGAGTGCTGGGATTAAAGGCATGTGCCACCACTGCCAGGCTATTATTTTTTTTTTAAAGAATTTTATTTATTATGTATAAAGGGTTCTTCCTGCATGTATCCTACAGCACAGAAGAGGGCAGCAGATCTTATTACAGATGGTTGTGAGCCACCATGTGGTTGCTGGGAATTGAACTCAGGACCTCTGGAAGAGTAGCCAGTGTTCTTTACCTCCGAGCCATCTCTCCAGCCGCCGGGCTATTATTTTTAAAAGATTTTGTATTTTGTTTTATGTGCACGAGTGCCTCGCTTGCATATATGTATGTGTATGGCTGGTGCCCGAGGAGGTCAGAATTCCCCGGCAACTAGAGTTACCGAGGGTTGTAAGCCACCACAGGGGTGCTAAAAACTGAACCTGGGTCCTCTGCGGCAAAAGCTCTTAACCTGTATACATTGACCTGGGGAGCCCCTGGCACCCAAATGTCTACCCACTAGATATGGACAGTTTTTCCGAGGGATTTTGAGATGGTCCTCATATTTTCAGCTGGGCTCTGGCCCTGACCTTCAAAGCCTCCACCTCACTCCAAGCGCCTTCAAATGAGCCGTGTGTACAACATTCTATCCTCTCCACTCTTCCCGCTGCCCGGGGATGCTGAGCCCCTCTAAAGCTCAGGTAACCTCTTCCCAGGTCACATACCTTGACTTCCTTCAAGCCTCCTCTTCCCTTGGGGTACCCCAAAGCTGCAAAGATTTAAACAAGGGCACCTATTCCCCCACCCCCAAGCTAAATGAAAACTTTCTCTTTTTTCTGGGCCTAGCGGGGTATTTTTGTATCTGAATTTCCAACTTCGGGGTCTTAGCAAGCCAGGCTGTTGGTGGCCCTTTCACAGAACCTCTAGAGCCCCACGGCCTACTCAAGCTCATTCCTTAGGCTCAGAGACCCTCACGACTGCTCCTGCCTGAGGGCATCCAGACCCCTCCAAACCTGCCTTTGTACCTTCATCCTTAGCAACCTTAGGTCTCCTCGGCCAGTGCCATTACTACCATCTGTCTAAGTGGTGGTTCAGGGCTGGCCTTCTTCTTTGAAAACCCTTGGGGTGCCCTCCCTTTAACAACAGAAGCCCTCATATTAACACTCTACCAATCTATTACTGTCTCCACCTCCCACAATCTTCTTGAGCTCATATGTGACTTGACTCCTCCCCCCCCTTTCTCTCCCCCGCATTTAACAGATAAATATACTGCTGTTTGTTTTGTTTAATTTATTTTTGGTTTTTCAAGACAGGGCTTCTCTGTGTAGCCCTCACTGTCCTGAACTCATAGACCAGGCTGGCCTTGAACTAACAGAGATCCACCTGCCTCTGCCTCCCAAGTGCTAGGATTAAAGACATGCACCACCCCCCATTCCCCATCCTAC
>NC_022010.1:23052769-23057586 GCF_000317375.1 Microtus ochrogaster
AAAAAAAAAAAAAAAAAAAAAGAAAGAAAAAAGATTGGTGTCTACACTGACTCTAAATACACACACCACATCCTTCTGCCTTCATCTGGCAAGAGAGGGGCTCTCTCACGTCACAGGCCACCAGCAGTGGTAGCTATCCACCGTGGCCACCACTGTGGCCCAAGGCCACACTCAGGACTTGCGACAGAAGCCAAGGTAAAGGGAATCTGTCACTGGCTACATCTAAGCTCAAAAGTGGCTCTAGACCCTGATTCTAAGACTTCCAACTCTTCTGGGACCCTTCACCTGTTTGTGTTTCTGTTCTCACAGGTCCGGTCTCCTTAAGGATAACCGGCACAACCCGGAGATTCCCTGACTCCTCGGTCACTCCTGGACCTCAGAGTTCTCAGGACCACTTCCCGTGTCTGTCTGCCACCACCGCCAGCCACCCCCGAAGAGCCATGATCCGCCCTTGGGTTCTCTGTCTCCTCCTCGTTTCTTACCCCTCTGCCTGTTCTGAGAGTTGGGTGCCGCTCATAAACCTCGCCCACCGCTTCCTCAAGGACACCAACTCCTCCTTCTCTTCTGACTGCTGGGTCTGTTTGCCCATCCAAACCCAGCGCTCTCTTGCCGTCCCAGCCCCACTAACAACTTGGACCGACTCACCCATGAAACTTCATATTACATACTCGACCTGGACCCTCTCCGGCCCTTATCCTATCGCCGACCTTGAAAAACGCCTCCTGAATTTCCAACCTTTAACTGCGCATTACTCATTCGCCAATCCCGACCGGCGGGCCATTGCTCTTCTTCAGCTCACGAGCTTAACAGGCATACTCCCGCTACTTTCCCGACTCACCTCTGTGAAATATACTGATGACCGCATCTATGAATCCGCCCAGCGCCCCATATGGGGGCCGCTCTCTACGCAGACCCTTCTCGCCTCCCAGGCCCCTCTCTGTGTATCCCGTTTCTTCAAGGATTCAAAATATGCCACCTTCGTGGGCAATCTCTCTGCCTCCCTCTGCAACCACACCTTCCGTCTTTTGCCCTCGGCGGACCACCAATCCATTGATCTGTCCACCAGCTATGCGTTTGCCGAACTAACCACTATGCCAGGCTCTAAGTGGAGAAACCCCTTACGCTTTTCAGGACCCCCTTCCCTAACCGCAGGGCAGCCTTACTACCCTTGCCCGGTCAATGACATCCATTGTCACACCTACCCAACCACTCCCTGGAGGCACTGTCCTTCCCGTCCATCAAGCACCTGCTACAACCTCACGCTGTTTGAACCAGCCAACAGAAATGACTCCATCACCCTGTCTGTGGACACCACATACTTCAAAATGAAACTCCAGGGACACAAAGATCCCTATCCACTCTTTCAGTACCAGCCCCTCATGGGGGCAGCCCTCTCTGGACAATATTCAATCTGGGAATATGAACCCACCATCCAGGAAAATGGGGACGTCACCCCAAACATCTTCTCACATCTTCTCTCCTTAACGTACTCCTTTTGTCTCAATTCCTCCGGCGTATTCTTCCTCTGCGGAAGCTCCACGTACGTCTGTCTTCCGGCCAATTGGTCGGGTGTCTGTACCCTTGTCTTTCAATACCCAAACATTGAACTCCTTCCCAGTAACCAAACCATAACCGTCCCCCTTTTCGCTACAATTCCCTCCTCGGTCTCCACTTCTCGCGGGAAGAGAGCCGTTCACCTCCTCCCTCTTCTTGTGGGCCTGGGCATCACTTCCGCCCTCGGGTTAAGCATCGCTGGCGTCACCACTTCAACCATCTATTTCCAACAGCTTTCGAAGGCTCTCTCAGACAGCCTAGACGAAATAGCCACCTCCATTATTACCCTCCAAGACCAAATAGACTCGCTGGCGGGCATCGTCCTCCAAAACCGGAGAGCTCTCGACCTCATCACGGCCGAGAAAGGGGGCACCTGCCTCTTCCTGCAGGAAGAGTGCTGCTTCTATGTAAACCAGTCTGGAGTAGTCCGGGACGCAGCCAGGAAACTCGGAGAAAGAGCATCTGAATTCCGCCCGAGCTCCAGCTCTTGGATCCAGGAGCTGGGGTTGGGATACTGGCTGCCCTCGTGGTTGTCATCCCTCTTGGGACCCATTTTCTTTCTCCTCTTTCTGCTCATTTTCGGGCCTTGTCTTCTTAACTGCCTGACTCATTTTGTATCCCAGCGAATGAGTTCTTTCATACAGAACACTACCAAAGGGCACGTGGACAAGATTCTTCTGCTTCGAGATTCCCAATACAAGAGACTTCCCCAGCAGCCCTCGGAGGAGAACGCAGTCTAGCAGGAAGGAACCTGAGCCACAGCTACCTCCCATCTCTATTTACCGACCTGAAGAAATAAACATCATCGATGTTAGCCATGTGCACGCCATTTTGAAAACCTCCATTTTGCTTAAATGGCAGTTTCCCCCTAAACCACAGCAATTAGAATTCTAGGCGCTCTTTTTTTTGATGTCCGTTATCCCTTGCACCCCTCATAATGGCTGACCCTTGACTATGTTTGTGATCACCCAGCATCTCCAGTCACTGCTCATGACTCTTTGACCCCTGATCACTTCCAGCAGCAGAAACTTTTGGCCCCCACCCCCACTCTCCCAAATCTGTAATCATAGATCTCCCTTCCCAACATTTTTCTTGGCTCAAACCCATCCTGATGTAGAAGTTGCTTATTTCCTTGTTGGTCTTTCCTTCCTTGGACTTTTCAGCCACCACCCTGTGGGCTTCTGAACCAGAGGAACTTATCTGGTTGCTGGCTCCCCAGTTCCAGGGACAAGGGTCAACCTTGAATATATTTCCCCTGCTGCTGCTGCTGCCAAATGCACAGAACTGAGAATCTTCTAGACAGCTAAGTTAACTTGATTTACAAGGGACTCTATTATTCCAAACGTAGGCGGTGGTCCCAAATATAGGCAGTGGTCCTACCTCTTGCCACATGTCCTTTCTGTTAAGGGGAGCATTAAAGGGACACTCAGACGGCCTCAGCCACTGAGGCAGTTATGCCAGTCACCTGCCTCCACGTGCCTTTCCTTCATCAGCTATAAAACACGCTTAAAGGGGACTGTGCCACAGTCCCCTCTCCCACTTCTCTCTCTCTCTTTTTTAAAGATTTATTTATTTATTATGTATACAGTGTTCTGTCTGTCTGTATGCCTGCAGGCCAGAAGAGGGCGCCAGATCTCATTACAGATGGCTGTGAGCCACCATGTGGTTGCTGGGAATTGAACTCAGGACCTCTGGAAGAGCAGTCAGTGCTCTTAACCACTGAGCCATCTCTCCAGCCCCTGCTTCTCTCTCTTGCCTATTCTCTCAGTCTAACTGCCCCCCCTCATGTCCCCACTCCGCGACAACCTTTCCCTCATTCACCTCGCCCCCCCCCCATAAACCTTCTTCACTAACATTGCTGTATGTGTGTGTTCCCTGAGGGGCATACCTTTGCAGAGCCCTCCGTAGGTACCCTTCTGCTGCTGTTTTTATCCTTTCAGGGAGGAAGGCCCCCCAACAGGCTCAGATATGTGAATACTGAGTTCCCAGTTAAAGCTGCTGGGAGATTTAGAAGGTGTGGCCTTGTTGGAAGAGGGGTGCTACTGGAGGTGAGCCTTGGAGAATTTAAAGAGCCAGACCACTTTGAGTTTACCGCCTCTGCCTTGTGCCTGTGGTTCAAGAGGTGAGCCTTCAGCTTCTGCTGTGTCTACCATTTGCTGCGTAGCCCGCCCGTCCCCTATGAGAGACTCTCCACTCCAGGACAGTAAGATAAATAATCCCTCCTTTTCCTAAGCTGCCTTGGTCATGATGTTTTTATCACAGCGATAGGAAAGTAATACAGAGGGTAACGGCACTGGTGTCTTACCTAGCATATATGAAATGTACTCCAGGCTAGACCTAAACTCATCACAGTGATGCTCCTGCCTCAGTTTCTTGAGTACTTGGGACCACAGGAATGCATCACCACACTGAGCTCTAAAGCTGTTTCTTAGTGAGAGGCACGAACTGGTGACATTCCATCTGTCCATCTGCCTCCCATCTGTCCATCTGCCTCTAGTGCTGTGTTCTGGGAGGAAACAGAAGGATCCTAGTGCCGTGAATTCCCAGTAGGGCCCAAAATCTCAAAAGAGATGCTCCTTCACAGGGCTGAAGAAATTAGGTCCGTGGTTAAGAGTGCTTGCTTCTCTCAGTTCGGTTCCCAGCAACCAAGACTGGGTAGGTAGCTCACAGAGGCCTGCAGCTCGGGCTTCAGCGATACCTGTTCTCTTTTCTGACTCAAAAGAAACTGCGCCCAGGTGCAGACACATACACATTATTTAAAAAACAACCTTTACACAGATGTCCCCTTAGAGTTGGTACTGCTCCTAGGACAGGGCTGGAGGAAGCCGACAGCATACAGATCCCTGTGTCCCCAGGCAAAGAGCTCACAGAGCACTGGGTACGTCAGCCAGCGTGTCTGTCATTCCAACCCTCGGGAGGCTGCAGGCTGAAGAGTTTAAGGTCAGCCTGGGCTACCTAAATGAGACCTTATCTCAAGAAGCTGAATCTGCGCAGTTTTATTTACAGAAGGAGTTCTCTCAGGAAATCCGGAAGGCTGCAGGGAAAAGCTCCCAGGACCTCAGAAGTCTGGCTCCCGTCAGCGGATTGCAGAGCCTTACGTCCTTTTCATGAAGTCAGCTTCCCCTTCCTCCATCAGTTGTACCAACCACAGGCAGAGATAGATAGATAGATAGGCTTCCTCCGCGGCAGGAAGAATCCAGAACCAGCCAAGTCCACGTGTCTGGAACAGCCCGGTGGTGCCCAATCCAGAACCAGCCAAGTCC
>NC_022010.1:23057686-23058984 GCF_000317375.1 Microtus ochrogaster
CCCCCCCCGCCAGCAGATGTCTCCATAGCGACGCCACGCCCACCCTGATGCCGAGGTCTCAGCTGTAAGGCCGGGTATCTCAGGTCCAATAAGCAGAGGCTACCATCCTCATTCAAACCAGAGTCTCCACACAGTGGTGTTTGGACTTTAAGTTTCTTTAATGCCTATTGCGAGGAGACACGGAAGGCGGGTGGTGTAGTAGAAATCGGAAACTCCCACGGACACCCGCTACCAAGACCACTATAGCAGAAGCACACAGGGTTAATGATATGCTGAATCCACATGGTTTTGTCCAGGGTTTTAAGTGAGGTTCAAAGACATGAGTGTTTCTCATATTATTCCAAATTCCTTGAAGACAGATTCTAATGTATTTTGAGACACGTTTTACTACGTAGCCCTGAAACTCACTGTGTAGACCAGGCTGGCCTTGAACTCACAGAGATCCACCTGCCTCTGTTCTCCCAGTGCTGGGATGAAAGACCTGTACCACTAAGCCCAGCTTTAAATAGCCATTATTCAGAGACTGGAAAACATCCCATTAAAGGAGGCGATGGCTGTAGGGAAGAACCAGTGGTTAACAATGTTTGCTGCTGGGGCTGAAGAGATGGCTCAGAGGTTAAGAGCATTGCCTATTCTTCCAAAGGTCCTGAGTTCAATTCCCGGCAACCACATGGTGGCTCACAACCATCTGTAATGAGGTCTGGTTCCCTTTTCTGAGGTCTGCAGACATACATACAGACAGAACACTGTATACATAATAAATAAATATTTAAAAAACAAACAAAAAAACCCCCAATGTTTGCTGCTCACGCAGAATACCTGAGTGGCCCCACTCAAGTACACATGCCTGCACAAAAGCACACACATAAACATAATTAAGTCTGTGCCAGACTTGGTGGTGCATGCCTTTAATCTGAGCATTTGGGAGACAGTCTCAGGTTGTGAGTTCAAGGTTCGTTAGTGGGTTCCAGGCCAGCTAGGACTGCGTAGTGAGACTCTATTTCAAAAAATAAAAGAAACCTTAAAAAAAAAAAGGGGGGGGTGGGGTTGGGGGAGAACTCAGTGCCAAAGTACTTGCTTAGTTAGCATGCCAGCTGTCTGAATTCCATCCTTGTCTTCATATATATACCTAATATTAAGATTACAGGCTGGAGCCGGGCGGTGGTGGCACACGCCTGTAATCCCAACACTTGGGAGGCAGAGGCAGGCGGATCTTTGTGAGTTCGAGACCAGCCTGGTCTACAAGAGCTAGTTCCAGGACAGGCTCCAAAACCACAGAGAAACCCTGTCTCGAAAAA
>NC_022010.1:23059084-23069126 GCF_000317375.1 Microtus ochrogaster
AAAAAAAAAAAAAAAAAAAAAAAAAAAGATTATAGGCTGGGAGCAGACACGATGGCACATGGGCACAGACTGGAATCACAGCACGGGAGAGGCTGAGGCAAGTGGATCTGGAGTACTCGAGCAGTGTGGGCTACAGAGGCAGTGCCAAGCTACTCTGGGTAACTTAGTGAGACTCTGTTTCAAAAATAAATAAAAGGAGAGTCTGGGGGTGTGGTTTCTGGGCAGAGCACTGGCCTAGACTCCCCCACTGAAACCGGTGGTGTGGCAAAGACATAGAGTGCCTGCCAGCAATCCTCTAGGAAGGCAAGGGTTTACCTTTTCCTCACCTAGCACCAGCTTGCCAATAGTCAGGGCCAAAGGTGTCCCTCTCGGGTCAGTCACCCTTTGAGGCATTGTCCAGGAGCTGCCAGGCGATGCGTTGGAGCTGATGGCGAGAGCCTGAGGCAGGGGTTTAGCCTGCAGGTTTTTGCTCTGGGTCCATTTGGGGGCTTGTCAGTTGGGGGTTCATTCTGTCTACCTGCTGAGGGCACGAACAGGATCCTCGGGTGCCTCACATGGGGACTTGTGACCCTTTCCCTCTCAAGTAGGGTCTCACGTAGCCTGGGCTATTCTCCAACTTGTTAAGTAGCCAAAGCTGGCCTTGAACTCATGACTTTTCTTCCTCCATCTCCTACTGGAGTTACACAGTTTTATGCTGTGCTGGGGATTGAATTTAGGGCTCTGTGTGTAAATTGAACATTCTACCAACTGAGCTACATCCCAAGCTTCCCATTTCTTTTTATTTTTTATTATATGTTTAATTATATGTATATGTGTAGTTATGTGCACACATATCTGAGTTACAGGCAGTTGTGAGCTACCCAATGCGGGTGTTGGAAACCGAATTCAAGTCCTCCACAAGAGCAGTATATGATCTTCAACCATGTTATGTGGGAGGTGGTATTAATTTTCCTTTTCTTTGAGACAGCTTCTCATATATAGCCCTGACTGGCCCTGGAACTCTCTATGTATACTAGGCTAGCCTTGAGCTAATACAGATCTGTCTCAAGTGCTGGGGTTAAAGGCACTTAAAAAAAAGGCACTTTTGATTATGGCTGATATGTATGTACATGAAAATGATCAAGTAATATATAATAAATATATACATTCTAAAAAAAGGCACTTAAAAAAGCTAATTATTTTTTTCTGTTGGTGGAGATGGAACCAAGAGCCTCATTAATGCTAAGCAAATGCTCTACCACTGAGCCACACCCCAGCCCCTCACTGGGGGATTCTAGGCAGGGGCTCTACCACTGAGCCACACCCCAGCCCCTCACTGGGGGATTCTAGGCAGGGGCTCTACCACTGAGCCAGGACCCATCTCAGGAGGTAGATTCTTTTCACTCTGCCATGATTTGGGTCCTATTTCAACACTGAAGTTCTCACTTCAGTTACATTATTCCTCCCACCCCCTCCTGGCCTCTTTCAACACAGTCCCTAACTCAACTCTTCCTTGAAGCCTTCCAGATCGCCGCCCCGCCCCCTTGCAATCTCAAGCTTCCTAATATGGAACATTCACATAAACCTCGCATGGCTGAAACAGAAAATGGAACACACATATGTGCCTAGAGCTGAAGCGCGGGGTGGATGAACTCTATTTCCAAGGTCCAAGTCAGCTGTAGGTGGACAGCGTGTGGAAGATGAGGTTCCAAAGACTTCTTGCCCTCCCGCTCCCAAGTTTCTGAGCGTCACTAATGTCGGAGAACCGTGAGACCACGAATGCGGGCTCCGCCCCCAACACCACCCCTCCCCTCCGGTTACCCGCGTCCCCTCCCTCCCCCGTTGCTCCGGGCCCCACCTTCCAGCGCCGGCCACTGTGCCGGCCCCTTTTGTTCGCTCTCCGGCCGCTGAGCTCTCCTGGCGCTCGGCTCTTTTCGGCTGAGCTCGGCTCGCCTTGGCAGGGCTCCACGGAGCTCGGCTCCTCTCGCCTCCGCCCCGTTGGGCTCGGCTCTTCCCGGCTTGGCTCCCCTCGACTCGGCTCCTTCTGGCTCGGCTCGGCTCGACTCGGCTCCGCCTCGGGAGCGCAGGCAGAAGCCCGGCTTACTGGATCCGCCCCTCCCTCTGTCTTCTGGTCGTAGATCGTGTGCGAGGCCCGGACTCGGAGCGCGGAGACCGGTTTAGGATAGCGGCGTGCGGGGAAGGGCGCAGCATCCTCGTTTCCAGGACGGTCGGACCGAGAGGAGGCAAAGAGGTGTCGGGTCCTTGTCGCTGCTGGAGCTCCAAGGTAGGCGCAGCTCTGGGGACGCGCGCGATGGGGGCGCGCGGGCAACAAAGGACGCAGAGTCGCGGGGGGCGGCGGCACCCTAGCCTGGGAAGAAAAGGGGGGAACTATCACCGAGGCATTGTCGTTGCGTGAGCAGGGACAGCGGGCAGGATCGCCGCCGTTGGTGGGCGTGGGCGGTATGAACCCCAACTTCCTCAACCCGGAGGGCGCGCTGCTGGGGTTGGAGGACGCCCCTGGATTGCACTCCCGGATGGTGCGCACATCCACAGACTGGGGCTCGGGCTTATTTGTTGGGGTCCTCTTTCCAAGAGCAAGTTCAGACAGCTGGACGAGCTGCAGAGCTCTTGGAAGCTCTCAGACTCGGGGTGGGGGGCTCGCAGCCTGGTGGGCGCGGCCATCAGTCCTCATCCCCAGACCTGGCATCTGGGATGAGACAAGGAGGCCCCCGCCCCACCACCTGGGGTCGCCTGATTCGTGCCCTTAGCAAAACTTGATTGGAGAGCCTGGCTTGGAATAGGAGGGTAGGGTAAGTGGGAGGCCCAGGCAGGGTGGCTTTCCACAGGGGTGCTCCCCCCAAGCTGGCGCTGGTGGCTGGTGAGGCAGCAGATTTTTTCCCTCCCCCCAGGGAGGGGCAGTGGCGACGCAGGATGCAGGGCTGAGCCTCCAGAGCCAGCCCGCGTGAACTCCAGGCGGGGCCTGTGTGTGTTTGTCCCGGGCACACTGGGCTTTGCCACGCGTGCCTCCTCTACAGCCTGGCCCAAGCCAGGAAAGATCGCTGCAGAGGAACACCTTTAGGGGTAGAGGAGTCACAACACAGGAATGCATCCAGTCTCTGAGATTCCACTCCTGTCTTCTGGGCTACAAATGGCGGGGGTGGGAGAGTGGGGGGGTAGAACTAGAGAGGGAATTGGCCTTAATCTTGAAAGGTGCCCAGACAGAGGATGGTGGGGGTGGGGCTGGCCTAGGGCTGTGCTCTGAGGAGGTAGAGAGCACCACGTGGGGCTACCTTAGCTCCGCTGTGAGCCAGAGGCCTCCTCTCCATCAGTTGTAATGTAAACAATGAGCCCTTCATTCATTAGGCTGCTGTCACCTGGATTGGCACCACCAGGGGCTGGCAGGTACACAGAACCGGAACCGCTCTGCACAGTCCAGCCCAGCCTGATGCCCCGTCTGTGGAGAAACTGGAACACAGACGTGGCACAGCTGAAGGGTGGGGCAGACCCTGAAGGGTGGTTGAGCCCAGTGCCCTGCCCAAGGGTGCTTTTTGCATAGGAGATGGATGGTTCCCACAAGAGCTTCCGGATAGGGGGCATTCTGGCTTAGATGCGCAGAGAAAGATTTAGGTTAGTGGGGCGTGAAGTTCAAGGCTAGTTTGCTAGTTCTCTTCCTTCATACAGTAGGTGCCCACTTAACACAGGACACATGGGTCTCAGCAGTGCCCAAATCCCCAAATTTCCTCAGGAAAACCCATCACAAGGAGCAGGGGCTGCTGTGTGCTTGGGTAGCTGAGAGTTCAGATGCTGGGCTGGAGCTTGATATCATGAGTTCAAATCCTTGCTCTGCTACTTGCATAGCTGTGTGGTTCTGGACAAGATCATATACCTCTCTGTCTCCATTTCCCCATCAGTAAAATGGGTATACTGAGGATATTTGCCTTTTAGGACTTTTGAGAGAATCATATATCCTAGGACAGAACTTTTGTGATTTTACTTATTTGTATATTTGGTGGCATGGGGAATTGAACCTAGGACCTCATGCATTCTCTGCCTGGGCCATGCCCCTATCCTCTTACTGGGGGATTCTAGGCAGGTGCTTTAAATACTGAGCCACACCCCAGCTCCTCACTGGGGGATTCTAGGCAGGGGCTCTATCACTGAGCCACACTCCAGTCCCACACTGAGGGATTCTAGGCAGGGGCTCTACCACTGAGCCACGCCCCTGGGGCGGATTCTTAACAAGAGCACCACCATTGAACTACAGTCGCAGTTGAAGAGTTTTTTTTTTTTTTTTTTGGTTTTTCGAGACAGGGTTTCTCTGTGGCTTTGGAGCCTGTCCTGGCACTAGCTCTTGTAGACCAGGCTGGTCTCGAACTCACAGAGATCCGCCTGCCTCTGCCTCCCGAGTGCTGGGATTAAAGGCGTGCGCCACCACCGCCCGGCTAGTTGAAGAGTTTTTTGCTACAGGAAATGGCCCTCAGCCTGGGGCAGGAGGGGACTTCTCCCCTACTCTGGCCACTCTACCTTCACACAGCTTAGCCTTTTAGACCCGCTCCAGGGCCTGTTCTTTCTGCCTCTCTTCTTCCGACTTCCTGCTTTCCTTCACTGATGGCAATGCATTATAAAAATCCTCTTAGCCCTAAGTCTTCCCTGTCTTCACCTGGAAACAAACCCCGTGTCATTTCCAGCCCCTCTCTGGTCCTGCAGCTGCACAACTTTCCCCAGAAAGACAACTGTGCCGCCCTGTAGCAGAATTTAGGCTTTCATGCAGGTTTTTTAAAAACACATATTAAGTGCTTCCTCTGAGCCAGGAAGATTTGGTCCTACACTCCCACTCCCTTTTGAGGCAGGGTCTCAACTGGGTAGCCCAGGCTGGCTTGGAACTTGCTTAGGTAGCCCAGGCTGGCCTTGAATGCACAGATATCTGCCTGCCTCTGCTTGCTGACTGCTGGGACTAAAGGCATGTGTTACCATGGTCAGTGGTTCTGCCTTTTGTATGAACATACATTCAGTTGTTGGTTTTTGCATTATTTGGAAGATTTACGTTTATCTTTATTCTTGTGTATCTGTGGGACCATATGCCATGTGTGTGCAGGTACAACATGGAAGCCAGGAGAGGGGATGGGATCCTCTGGAGATGGAGTTACAGACTGTTGTGAGCTGCCTGATGTGGGTGCTGGGAATGAACCTGGGCCCTCTGAAGCAGCAATAACAACTTCGGATCCCTGAGCTGTGTCTTTAGCCCCTGCTTTGCTTATAGGAGATGAAATCTCATGTATCCCAGACTTGCCTTAGACTTATATAGCCCCAGCCTTGACCTTCTGCTCTCTGCTCCTCCTGCCTGCATTTCCCAGCAGCTGGGGTGACAGCTGTACCACCCTCCTCCAGGTTTATATGGTGTTGGGGATAGACTTGGGCTTCATACATCCTGGTTCAGCACTTCACCAAGTGAGCCACAGCACCGGCTCTGGGTTTGTTTGTTTGTTTCAAGGCAAGGTTCCATGTAGCTCAGACTGGCCTCAAAGTCACTATGTAGCCAAGGCTAACCTTCCTGCCTCCACTTCTGGAGTTCTGGGATGACAGGTATGCACCGCTCTGTGCTTTTTCCGTGCGCTGGTTAAGCACTTACTGTGTGCCTACAGGACACACCATCTTCCGCAAAGTCATTTTACCCTGCTCCCAGGTCTGTGTCTCTAAAGTGTGATTACAGTTGTGCCGACACCTCCACACCCTTTGTCAGTACAAAGTCTAAACACTGTCTGGCTTTTGGAGCCTATACAATTGCCTTCCATGAGACTGGCTCCCCTCTGTGTCTCTGTCTGTCTGACTGGCTAGCGCGCTCTCTCTCTCTCTCTCTCTCTCTCTCTCTCTCTCTCTTTCTCTCTCTCTCTGCTGATTGTCAGCTGACCAGATCCAGATTTTAAATGCCTCCACTAAGGTCACCTCAATTCTCTTTATAAGCTATAAGTATGGGCATGGTTCGTTGAACCCAGCTGTCACGGAAGGGACACAGAATTGGAAGAGGCCCAGCCCCCTTGGATGTCCCGTTGTTAGGAGTCTTTGTTGTTTTGAGACAGGATCTCATGTAGTACAGGTTGGCCTCAAATTTGCTGCATAGTAGAGGATAGCCTGATTGTCCTTTCCGAGTACTGGGGTTACATGTAACACCATGGTTGGCATTTGTGCATAAGTGTGTGCGTGTGTGTGCACGTGCATTTGTGTGTGTGTACGTGTGTGTCTGTGTGTGCATTTGGGTGGACATGCATGTGTAGAAGCTAAAGGTTAACTGTCTTCCTCAATTGATGCTTTATTTATTTTGTGTTTCTGTGGTTGTGCGTGGGTGTGTATGCATGGCTACTTATGGAGGTCAGAGGACAGCTTGCCTGGAACTCTTCTCTCATTCTGCCGTGTGGATTCCAGAGATTAAAGTCAGGTTGGTGGACTTGGTGGCAAACCCTTTTGCCCCCTGTGCCATCTTGCTGGCCCTTCACCTTATTTTCTGAGACAGGGTATTTCGCTTAACCTGAGCCTCGCTGACTCAATGAGACTGGCTAACTCTCCAGCCCCACGGTCCTCCTGGCTACCTCTCTAGTGCTGCAGTTCCAGGCACGGGCTGCTTTTTGACACGGGTGCTGAACTCAGGTCCTCGTGTTTGTTGTGGCAGGTCATTTGCCAAGGGAACCATCTCCATAGCTCCACTGTGTCTGGCTTCTTTGAGAAAGTTTTGCCCCAGGAATCAGAGCCTCATTCAGTTAAGTAAAGCGAGGCTTCAGTTAACATCTGCTTATTAATTTTGTATTTATTTGTGTGTGTGTGCTCGCACGGCATGTGTGTGCCTGTGCGCACTCCCACGTGCTGTGCTGTGCCTGTGGAGGTCAGGGACCAACTTTGGGAAGTTGTTTCTCTTTCTGCTGTGTGGGTACCAGGGATTGAACTGAGTTCATTCGGCTTGGTAGCCAGTGCTTTTCCTTCCGAACCAATCTCACTGTCCTGCAGGCCCCCAAAAGGAGATTTCAGAGTAAGAGAAATGAGACTTATTCACTGAAGAATTGCCGAGGTGGGGGGGTGTTCTGGGACAGCTAGCCTGGGAAGCTGGCCTGTCGCCTGGCCCCTCCTGTTTTTTTTTTTTCCTGGATGGTGGTTTCATTTTCTGTACTTTTGATCTTGCCTCTGTTTTATCTTTTCCTTGACTTTGTGGCCTGGCCCAGTGTGGCTATTCCAAACACTGTCTTCAGCTCCTGTTCATAGGCCCCTCCTGGTAGTACCCACTTTAGTCCTGGGTTGCCAGAGAGACCGATTGAGAGGACTACCCCCATATGCTCAACTGGTGCTAGACGGGGGCTGGGAACAGCTGGTATAGTCTGTCAGACAAGTTTTTGGTGCATGAAGTGTGTGTGCGTGTATGGGTGTGTGCGCATGTGTGTGTCTGTGTCTGGAGGACTGGGGCATGGCTGTGCCTCGGAGCTGGTGGTAACGATGGGGGAGCAGTGTGGTAGACAGTTCGCGGTTGTGTCACCTGATACTGTGACTTCGGAGAAACTGAAGAGTGTGACCTAGGTAAACCCTCTCAGCCCTGACCCAGGAGGGGGTACACTGTCTCCTCCCCGGCTCTGGATACCGAAGGTGGGTCCAGTTGCGGCCGCCTGTGTTTTCTGAGGCCCGAGAGCCTCTGTTGGCCCCATCTGCCTGCTCTTGGAGGGAAATCCGAACTGTAAGTGATGCCTTCAGGACTGCTGAGAAAGCGTAATGAACGGTTGTCTTTCCGGGAGGCAGCAGAGGCCGGGAGGAATGATTAGCAGGCTGTAAATACAGGGCCGTGTGCTGTCACTCCTGGCTTGCCCTGGTCTCCACCCTAGAGCATTGCAGACTTGGGCAGGTGCTTGGCAGCTGGCCCACACTTCTTGCGCCCCACTAGAGGGTTCTAGGTAGGCACCCACCACTGTTTCATGCCCCTAGCCTCTCTCTGGGGGATTTTAGGTAGGTGCTCTGCCACTGAAACACGCCTCCAGCCCAGATGAGGATTGTTTAAATTTTTTTCTTTTATGTGTATGGATGTTTTGTCTGCGTCCCGTCTGTGCACCAGATTCATGAAGTACTTGTGGAGGCCAGAGGAGGGCGTCAGATTCCCTGAAACTGGAGTTAACAGTTGTGAGGTGCCATGTGGATGCTGAGAATTGAACCCAGGTCTTCTGGAAGAGCAGCTGGTGCTCTTAACCACTGAGCAACCTCTCCAGTCCCAGATCCTTTAAAAACAAACAAGGTTCCGCTTCACCCAGGTTGGTCTCAACCTCTCTACGTAGTGGAGGATGACCTTGCACTCCTGACCCCCCTGTCAATTGCAGGCACTTATCTATGTGCAAGAACAAGCCTATGTGGTCCTGGGGATGGACCAGGACTTTGTGTACGTGAAGCCAGGACTCATCCCCACCTCCCAGGGCTCCTTAATGGAGCCATTAAGCTAGCAATTTTGCACTGCGTGCCTGGCGCTGTCCTAGGTCCTGAGACGCACCCAGCGAATAAACTTTGCAAAAGCTTGCCCCACCCTTCTGCTCTGGGTGAGAAGTGGGAGAGGGCATTCCGGGCACCGAGTACCACTTTGCAGGAAACCTGGGCATGAGTAAGACGGTACACGTTGTATGGTGGGTGCTTGGCGTCCAGCCTGCATTGGTAGCCACGGTGAGACTGCCTTTTTGGAAGCAACAGTAGATAATGCTGATTGGGATGTCTTGCTGGTGACGACTGAGCTTATCTCGGGAGTCACTGCGCTGTGTCCCATCTCTCTCTTCCATTCTTTTCTCCCCACCCCTTTTGTATCACTGGGCTTTAGTATCAAATGTGTAGGTGGTACTCTTGACTTCTTTCTCCTCGCTGCGCCCTCTCAGACATCCCTCCTTGCCCTCCCCTCGTCCAGTTGAATTCTCTCATGCTGCTCCAGGGCCAGAACTCTTCTTCCTGTCTCTTCTTCCTTCCCGTCTCTTGCCTGTTCAGGATGTTACCAGAATGGGAAAGGATGCTGGGGTGTCCTTTGACATGAAGGCTTACTGTGGAGAAGAGACTCGTTCTGTACAGTACCACATTGTTCCAGACTATGACCCTGCCTGCTGCGTCCTGCCCTCAGGGAGTCAGAGCCTTGGGAGAGACTCACATGGTATGGATCATAGGACAGGGATCGCTCATTTGCAGCTAGTGAGGTCTGATGGTACCAAAGTACCTAAACTAGAATCCAAGGGATTACCTGTGATTTAGTCATCCTGTTCTCACTTCTAATCCCAGTTAGACAGATGTAGAAGAAGTGTGTGTGTGTGTGTGTGTGTGTGTGTGTGTGGAGTGTGAGATGTGTACATGTTTGTGCAGATGTGTGAATATGTATGTGCCTATGGAGATCAGATTAGGTATCTCTCCACCTTTTTTTTTTTTTAAAGATTTATTTTACCTTTTTTTCTTATTGTTTATTTGCTTTATTTTATGTACACTGGTGTGAAGGTGTCAGATCCCCTGGAACTGGATCTTCAGACAGTTGTGAGCTGCCATGTGGGTGCTGGGAACTGAACCCGGGTCCTCTGGAAGAGCAGTCAGTGCTCTTCACCACTGAGCCATCTCTCCAGCCCCTCTCCACCTTTTTTTTAATTTTTAATTTAGTGTGTGTGTGTATCTGCATATCAGAAGAGAGCATCAGATCCTATTATAGGTGGCTATGAGCCACCATGTGGTTGCTGGGAATTGAACTCAGGATCTCTGAAAGAACAGCAAGTGCTTTTAACCACTGAGCAATCTCTCTAGCCCCACCTTATTATTTTTTTATTAATTTTTTTTCCAAGACAGGGTTTCTTTGTGTAACAGTTCTAGTTCAAGTACAAAAACTTGATTTGTAGGCCAGGCTGGTCTCGAACTCAGAGAGATCCACCTGCCTCTGCCTTTTGAATGCTGCCATTAAAGTGTGCGCCACCACACCTGGCTTGCCGCCTTTTTAAAAAAATATATTATTACATTTTTTTTTTTTGATTTTTTGAGACAGGGTTTCTCTGTGGTTTTGGAGCCTATCCTGGAACTAGCTCTTGTAGAC